>NC_056737.1:1755237965-1755420465 GCF_019279795.1 Protopterus annectens | reverse complement strand
GTTTATAAGTTGGGAAACATAGAATGACTTCATCTGTGCTGTAGACATGTGATGGTCAAATGTAAGATCACTGTCTATTTGTGTCCATAAGTCCTTGACTATTGGGTCAGCTCTAAGGAGTCTGTTGTCAATATGATAGTTACTAGGGGTGGATGACTTCCCAAAGGATACTATTATGCATTTCTTGGCATTTAGTTTTAGTCCATGGCTCTGAAACCAGTTGTGTGTCTGTGTCAGCCCTTCCTAAATTATATTTAGTGATAACTGGATCACAACACTAGCAACCCAGTGGCACAAAGTTTAGCACTACTACATAAGAATGTTTGATTCTCCAATTAAGTTCTCAGATGATGTACCAGCTCTGTGAAGTCTGCATATCTTCCCTGTGTTGTGGGTCTGGGTTTCCATGGTGTGCTCCAGTTTTCTCCTATATACCAAACACATGATGTAGATGAATTGTCAATCCTTTAAACTGCCAGTGAGTATGGATACTATGTGAGAGTGAGTGTGTGTCTTGCAGTGGGTTGTCACCCTGTTCAAGATGACCTTCTATGCTTTGTTCCCACTCATTGTCATTATAGGCTTCAACTCCCTTATGATCCAACATTGCGTTGAATGAACGGATGATTCACAAATCCTATTTTTTTTCTTTTTAAATAATTAACCTATACACAATTGCATATTACCTAAACTCTTTACTTAGAGCTGAATTGTTATCTTGACATGTGTCTCTTCCTCAGATTTTTTTAATTGCTCTTGGTTGGTGGGGCTGACTGAGGTAACTGACAAATTGTATCAGGTGGTTGATATTGCTCTGATTTTTACTTGTTGGACAGGCTCTGTCACCCACTTGCACTATAACCACAAGCTATAATACAAACTAGAATCAGATGTGTCAGTTTACCTACCTTTGGATATTCAATTTGGGCTGCATATGAATCTGATATAAAGACAATAACATTGTCACCTCTAGGCCTGAGTACAGGCTGATTATATAAAGGCTTAGCTCAGGAACACACCGTAACAACACACAACGATCTGTATTGGAAAATACAGGTTCGTTTTTTTTTGGGGGGGGGGCAATGACCCTGCACTCCATTTTAATGTTTATTGTTATCCTGAGTTTTAGGTTACTGCAAAATTAGTTACCGATAAAGTTCATCTCCATTTCATTTTTAAATATTTTTTTATATGGGTTTGCAGAAGGTTTCAGAAGTGGGGATACCCCAATCAAATATCTCTGCTGGCATTAGTACACTCACAGCAGGCATTTATAGATATTTGTTAACTGGGACAGAACACTGATGCAAGTGTGCAAGTGGACCATTTCATGGCTCAGTTTGGGTAAAAAACTATGCATTATAAGAAGGAGGCATACATGTTAAAAAGACAAAAATATATACAATAAAAAGAGGCAAAGTAAGGTGTTTAAGGGATACATTAAGAAGCATAGGTTAGCAGATAAACAAATGCATTTATATGTGATGCAAACATTCAGAATCTACAGTGTGTGCTTTTAGAGCTGACGTTCATATGGCATACCCAGTCTAAAGGTAATTCTGCAGGACACTGTTGGTTACAGTTTACTGGAAGGTGTATTATACCTTTGTGATACTGAATTTGCTGAAACATGAACACTTTGCTAACTTGAGGGTATAAGTCCTTAGTTCCTTCCTGAAAGCTGGGTAAATGAAATGGAGTTCCACATTCTCAAACCCATAACAATGGAGGCACAATCTCAGTGTTTCAGTTTAGAGTACAGAGTAAGGAGATTGTCGGTGGTGGTAAAAAGGAATCTGAATTTGCATGGTGGTTACCTTTCTCTGAATCTACTGTCAAAGAAGTTAAAAGAGGTCATGTTGATAAGTGTGAAGATTAAGGAGCAAAACAGGAGGGTGACTGTGAGACGTAAGACACTTGGATTTATCTAAAGTGACACAATAATGTCTCTCCTTGGAGAGAAGGAAATATACCTGCATATGTTATTTGTTAATGACTGGAGTTGAATTATGTTCCTTTTGGAAGTGGAAGTATTTAAGGGGAGAGTACATTCCAAATAAGAAAGGAGGGCACCATTCCCTGTCACAGCCCAACTATAAGGAGGATGAAAGTGTGAGTTTTCTGGAAAAGAACAGTAATGTATTTACTTTGGCACTGGTTACATGAGTGTGACAATGTAAATCGATGGAGAGGGACTTGACATAATTCTAGGTATTTGTAAGGTGTGGCATCTTCCAATGAGTCATTGTTATTTAGAGTGATGCATCAAGTGGAGAAGAGTTTATTTAGTCTTTAGTGTGTGCCAAGTAACATGGTCTCTGTGTGTGTGTGTGTGTGTGTGTGTGTGTGTGTGTGTGTGTGTGTGTGTGTGTGTGTGTGTGTGTATACATATATATATATATATATATATATATATATATATATATATATATATATATATATATATATATATATATATATATATATACACATATATATCTATATATAAATCCAAAGGGAAAAAATGGACTTCTTGAGCATCAAAGTTGATGGTTGAGCCTACATAAAATCAATAATAAAGAACCACAAATTGTGGCCAATCTCAGTTGAGACTTCAAAGTAAACAAGCACTTATAAACTTGTGTAGAAATCTATACTTCTTTATTGAAACAAATAGTAAATAAATGAGTGCTTTTACCCTTAACAGAGATTGCTTATATCTAATTTATACAAACACACACACATACACACACACACACATATCTATATATATATATATATATATATATATATATATATATATATATATATATATATATACACACACATAGGAGCATTACAAAATCCTGAAAGCCCAAAATCCTGAAACCCAAAATTCTGAGATCAAAATCATGAAAGTTCAAAATACTGAAACTCATAATACTGAAAACACACAGGATACCAACACGTACTATATTCCAGCACAAGTACATACAGAAACAAATAAAGACAACCATATTACTCTTCTGCAAGTATAAGCAGGGGGGGCAAGCCCCCTGTACCACCCATGTGGGTGGCTGTGCCCCTCCACTACTTAAATATATCAACTCCGAGGTTGCACTTAGTGTAGCGAAGTGCAATCTCAGAGTTGATATATTTAAGTTGCAGGGGGTGGGGAGGGTTGCAGCCCCCCACATGGGTTTTGCAGGGGGGTGGGGGTTTCCCCCTGCATATAATTGAAGGGTAATATGTTTCTATATGTCCTTGTGCTGGAATACTTAAGTGTTGATATCCTGTGTGTTTTCAGTATTATGAGATTCAGTATTTTGAGTTTTCAGTATTTTGAAAGTTCAAGATTTTGGTTTCAGGATTTTGGGCTTTCAGTATTTTGTAGTGCTCCCATACACACACACACACACACACACACACACACACACACACACACACACACACACACACACACACACACACACACACACACACACACACACACACACACACACACACACACACACAGACACACACACACACACACACACAGACACACACACAAACACACACAAATATATTTATGGATAGATATAGATATATAAAAGATAAATATATTAGGGAGAAATTTGTGTTGGATAAAGCAATGGTTAGAAGGAGATTTGAGATTTTGGAAGCTGTGGGACCTGATTTGTAGATGACCATGTCTCCTGCATAGTGAAAGATGGGCAAGCTGAGGAGCTGATTGGATGGGAGTTAGTTGCTGTATAAGGAAAATAATACTGAGGAGAGTGCGGAGTAATGAAAAACTCCTTTACTGAGTATTGTGGCTGATGACTAAGACATACCAAACTGAATGACAGAGGATCTGTGGGACAGGGAGTTAGTAAACCATGCCGATGATTGTGTGGTAATGCACACATTAAGGACAGAGTTTATTAGCAAATAATTGCCAGTGGCTTCAAAGATCACTGTAGGGTCAATAAACATAGCTCCTATTTATTGACACGTTCCCATATTCTCAAGTATATCATCAGTAAGTGGGTAGATTGTGGTCATGGTCCTATGGCCCAACTGGAAGTCATGTTAGCTGAGGGATAGGTTTTTATAGGCATTAGTTAAAGAATAATTTGAGTGTTGATGAGTTTTTGCCATTGTTTTACTGACAGCTGGGAACATTTCTATGGGATAGACATCACTGGAAGTGGTGGTATTGGGACATTTTGGAACGGGTCGTATCTTAGCTATTTTCAATAGCCATGGGCATAGTACATTTAGTGATGCATTTATTGAAAAGGCATTAAAGTGAAATAAGTAGATAGTCTCTACAGAAGGAGATAAACTAGGGTGGAAACCATTGCTCCTGGGAGGAGAAGCATCTATAGGGTTTAACTAAGAGTTTTTTCTGTGTCTGTTTTGGTTGTAGCTTTTTTGTCTAACATTTAAGGTTGTACTCTTGCATTATAGTGTGGTCCACTTGTTTTACACTTCCTTTTAATCCATTCCTTAGCTCCTTGCATTGTATTAACTGTTCCCCTTTGGATAGCTTATCATTAACCTAACATCTCTCACTTCTTTGTTTAGTTTTACAGCCCCATCTAGCTTAGTGTGAGCATCCAACCCACAAGGACATTTATCAGCAAAACACCCATCTACTGCTGTTTCTCTATGGCTGAAAGTCTATACTTGTGTTCTCTTCCACAGATAGTGTAGGTCTACATTGTATCATAGTTTTATTTTTACAAATTTGGCCTACCTCCTGCTCTTGCACACTACTGGAACCCCCCAAGCTGTAGTTTCCGCAGTAGGTCCTTGTCACAATCCATGTAATTTCCCTTGTTTTTTTGACAGCCCATACCCCTTCCAATACCTCATTTTCACTACTTGACACATTATGAAAATAAAGTTCCCCTTCTTTTAATTTTCAGAACTTGCTTAATTTCTCTTTGTTTTGTATATTTTACAGTACTGCAAAATGTTTCATATACTTTCTAATAAAGTATAACTTTCTATACTGACCTTTGCTCCAATTTCTTCCACTGATTGATTTTCTGACAAACTGCTTATCATCACTCAGTGGTTCAACCCACTCTATTTGCCCAAACTACACTCGGGCTCTCTCTGCTTCCCTACCCTACCCCCACTCCCACCCACACCCTTTCCTCATAATTATACACTCAGCTTAGTTAGCCACAATCCCCCTCCACCCCATTCACCCTCCTTCCAGCCAATCCCCCTTCCAATACCTCTTTTTCACTACTTGACTCATTATGAAAATAAAGTTGCCCTTCTTTTAATTTTCTGAACTTGCTTAATTCCCCTTACTTTTGTACATTTTACAGTATCACAAAACATTTCGTATACTTTCTAATAAAGTATAACCTTCTATACTGACCTTTTCTCCAATTTCTTCCACTGATTGATTTTCTGACAAACTGCTTCTCACCACTCAGTGGTTCAACTCACTCAATTTGCCCTCACTACGTTTGGGCTCTCTCCACTCCCCTACCCTACCCCCATTCCCACATACCCCTCTTTCCTCATAATTATACACTCAGCTTAGTTAGCCACAACCCCTCTCTACCCCATTCTCCCTCTTTCCAGCCAATCCACATCTTTCCTATCAAACTACACGTCACCCCCACCGTATTTACCCTCAATCACTACAAACTAACCAAACCCCTTGCAATCCATGTACAATATGTTACTCATCCTATTTAACTCCCTCCTTCTGCCTACTCTTCCCTACTCTACCTCTTATCACCCTTAGTACCACCACGCCCACTCTTCTCCTACCATCCTCCTCTATCTCTACAATCCACTAACCCCTTTTATCTTTACTATATTGCCCTCACTATTTACTCTCCCTCTCTCACTCTCTCTCTTAAACTCTATACATGAATTTAAAATAATTCTTCCTCCCACTCCCAACTCTAACCTAAGCCTAAACTAAGCTTGTATAGCCCCCTTAGTACATCACACTATATCCCCTCTTCAAACCTCCTTCTGGGTGGTGATATTCACCCCACTCCTGTCTTTCCTTCCAACTTACCCACAGACACTCACCCTCTCCCTCCTAGCCAAACCATTACAGTCCCTAACACCACACCCCCCTACCCCTCCAATATCTCCTATCTTAACCCTCCAACCTCACTTCCCAAAACCTTAAAATTACCCTCATCCAATGTTCAAAGCATAACCAACAACATCCTTTGCCTCTATCAGCACTCACAATGAGGTGGGGTGTTGCCATTGTCTACTCTGATAAACTCTCTCTATATACTCTATCTACATCTCTTCCCAATTTCCACCATAGCTAACTGTAAGTTAAACAATCACAAAAACCTTGCCATAGTAGCAATTTATATCCCATCTGGCAACAACATCCCCACCCTCGAACACTTTCTCTCTTGGATAGTTCAAAACATCACCTATGAGACTATCATTCTTGGTGATGTCAATATTGATTGGAACTCCCTTAATTCATACTCTCCCAATACCAACATTAATCTTTATGGATTCTCACAACTCATAACCTCTTCCACCTGCATAAATAAATGCACAAATAAAAGCACAACCCTTGATTAGATCCTCACCTCAAATTCAAATGTATATTACTCTGCCTCCACTGTACCTTACTCTCTGTTATCATCTCCCTACCCGAGTGATATTACACTCACTTTATCTAATAAAACCACACCAACATATAGATAACCACACTCTCTCTAATTTCTGCCATCATGCCTTCAATGACCATCTCTTCTATTAGCTTGTCCTTTCTTAATGCCCTCCCTCCCAATGAGACTGTCTCCAAATTCAGTGACACCTTCCTAAACATCCTAAACTCCATGGCACCGTCTAGAAAAACAAGAACAAAAAATAACTTTGGCC
Organism: Protopterus annectens; assembly: GCF_019279795.1. Classification (NCBI taxonomy): domain Eukaryota; kingdom Metazoa; phylum Chordata; order Ceratodontiformes; family Protopteridae; genus Protopterus; species Protopterus annectens. Next base: position 1,755,413,628 of record NC_056737.1, on the reverse strand, counting down.
CATGGCTAACCTCATCAACCCACAAACTAATGCTTAAACATGACAGTGCCTGGAAAAACTGGAAAAAATCCAACTCCTATCTCCACACATATAGAGAACTTGGGAACCTAACTAAGAAACAAGTTGGTCTGGACAAAAAACATTAATATCAAGAGTCTTTAAACAAACACCAATCCAACCCTAAAAAATGTTGGAATAGCATCAATAAACTCCTATACCTTGGCAACCCTTCTACTCCCAGCCTCTGTCCAAACAGCACTCCTACAGATACTGCCTCCTTTCTAAACTTCTTCATCAGCTCTGTAAAAAAACTGACCAAACCTGACAACACCTCCCTACCCTCCTCAGACCACATTCCCTCTCCAAATTCCTCCCAGTTTGGTCTAAAACATGTCCCTACTGCATACATGAAATAGCTCCTAACCAAACTCAAAATCTGCTGCCCCTCTGCTGACAACTTACCCCCTCAATTCCTTAATATCACAGCTAACTCTATTGCATATTCAGTCTCCATATTAGTAAACAGGTCAATTCAAGAGAACACAGTCCTTGACATCTGGAAAAAGTCCTTTGTCATACCCCTTTACAAAGGTAGCAATTCAACCGAAACAACCAGCTACAGACCTATAGCCATACTATCCCCATTATCCAAAATCCTAGAAAAATGTATTCATAGCCAACTCCTTAAACACATACAAAACCACAACTCCCACCCAACATGGCTTCCACCCTCACCACAGCACCTCCACGGCTCACATCTCATTTACCCAAACTACAGCCAAAGCAACAGACAATAAAAAACTATTCTCATGCCTCTTCCTTGACCAAGCTAAAACTTTTGACACCATTTCTCACACCTTACATCTCTCAAAATTATCTTCACTCAGTCTCGCCTCCTCTACTATACTATGGTTTTCCAGTTATCTTAGCAATAGATTCCAGTCCATCCCATTTTTCCCCCTTCCACCCAAACCAAACAGGAGTCCTTGGACCTCTCCTTTTCAATATTTTTACAAATAACCTGCACACCTCCTGCCCAAACTCCTCTCTAATACAATATGCTGATGACTCTCTGTAACCTGCTGACTCTCTATAACCTCTTACTCTGAAAAGCTTCCCCAACTCCTTGCTATTACTCGATTCTCTCCTTTCTGTTGAAACTTGGTTAACCAATAATCAGTTACTCCTAAATCCTAAAAAAAATAAAACTCTTCCTCCCCAAATCTCTCCAGCAACACAAAAACAGATCCACAGTGTCTTCTCTTAATACTTAACAATTAATAATACACTTAACTCTGTTGAACCACATACTAAACTCCTTGGCGTAATCATAGATGACCAACTGAAGGTTGATATACATATACAGCAAACTATCAAAAAGACCCAAAAAAGTTGGTCTCCTATACAGACATAAAAAATACCTCAGCAATAGTGCTAAACAATCATTGCACAGACTTTCCTTCTCCTTAAATTACTTTACGCAGCCCTCATTTTTACCTATGTATAATCCAATATAATAAACTTGAAACCACATACAACAAAATAGCCAGATTCACTGCGAATCTTCCTTACCACTCTCATCACTGCACATCTTAAATAAACCTTCAGTGGATTATATTCCACAACCAACTCCTCCTTCCCAACTCCATGTCACCCACTCCCTCTTAAATCAATCCCCCTGTCCTGCCCTCTCTGACCTCATCATTCCCTACTCTCCTAACAGCAACCTACGCCATACAGAACTACACCTTTTAGACATGTATAAACCAAATAAAAATATTGACAAATGTCTATACAGCAACTCTGTCATGACTGCCTGGAACAAGCTACCCCTCTCTCTATGAACAAATAATAACCCCTTCAATTTCTAAAAACTTCTAAAGGACCACTTTACTAAATCCTGGACCTGTCCCTGCCCCACCACCCCCAAACTTCTCTTTCTCTGCTTCCCTTTTCCCTTCTCAGCTCTTTCCCTTTCTCACAATCTGTTCTTTCTATATAGTTCTTAGACTTCCAACTCAGTATTCTCCTGGCCACTCAGAATCTAAATTTCACATTACATTTTATAAAGCTAATTTGTATCAGGGCTATCAGAAACCACTACTTTGCTACTGTACTATAATATGTTCATATATATGATGTACTTTTTCTTTTACAAGTATGTTTGTATCTGTAGTTAATACGGTGAAATCTTGTTTGTTATGTATCTGATATTTATGTGGAGCTTTTATCCTCGGGTCTCCACTGAAAAAGGGCTCTGCAGCCCAGTCAGACCATCCCGGTTAACAAGTGTCAATAAATAAATAAATAAAATAGCTTTGAATTAGAAAGATGGGTCAAGGAGGTAATGAAAGTTAGGAGTGGTGGTGGTATTCTTTGGAGAATTTAGTTTTGGAAGATTGAAGGATTCGAGGAAAATGTTCTCAGGTGTTTGGATCCCAGGAAATGTTTGAATGGTGGAGTTGTATAGTACTTCATTGGAAGAGGATTGTCCTGTGATGTTGTTGATCAGGCTCCAAAATGTTTCTGATGTAAAAAGTGAGGCATGGAGAGGTGGTGAGTGATCTTATGTCACCTTGTAGTTTGTTTTTTTTTGCCTAGGTTTCTTAATTTAATGAAGTGAGTTCAGTTAGTTCAGTTTTCTTTTGTAAGGCAACATTTCCAAAGTATACAACACCTTGAAATACACTTAAACTAAATGTCCTGCATCTTTTTTTTAAGAAACATTTGTGTTTTTCCAGGAAACCCATGTGTCATTTGCAATGCACTGCAAATTCCTTGCAAGGAAGAAGTCTTCCATACTGACTCACATTGCCATAGGAAAGGTGAAGCATATGGGGTTGCTACAGCAAATGTCTGATTACATGGAGACTTTAATATCATTATTTTTATTTTTTAAATACAACTGCCATTTACTTTTTGTTTCAACCTCCTCTCCCTTCCCATCAAGTAGCATCACTTTATTTAGTGCTTTTTATATCCTTCACCTCTAACAAATACCACAACTTTTTTGTGTTTTTTTTTCAGCTTCCCTGTCCTTGACAGAGCAAGATTATGGGCCTCCACCAAAGCTCATAAATATTCCAGTTTTTCACAGATGCCCCAGTATTAAAACAAAAAACCCTACACTGTCTTAGCATCCCAAATTAAGTTTCTTAGGTCCCTGTTTACTTAGCCTGTTGCAAGCTGTGTATACAGCACTTAGTTGTATTAAATAAGGCTTCTGACTGACCAGATATCTTTCTGCAGTAGTTCCTTGTGTAAGTTTTTTTTAAGCTTTCACCCACACACACAGTTGTGATATATCTGGGGTCCTCTTCAGTCCAAGAAAGTATGGGATACTCTTGGCTTTGTTTTCATTGTCTTGATAGTCAAACAATGAATACATGATCCACATGTGATCAGAAAATAATGAATAAAATACTAACATCCAGATTCAATAAAGCCTACACGGACCATTTCCACAGTGTTCACAATGTGCACAGTCACGCAGTCATGGTGTACACCATGGCATGCAAATTACAGCATAAGCAGCTGATGTCTATGCTAGTCAACCGATCCAAGATGGAGGAGTAAAACAGGATTGGAAACAGTTGCACACCTTGTTGCTGGTTGCAACATACTAATGGCAGATGAACTGTACACTGAAAGGCATAATAATATGGCAAGATTGTTGCACTGGAGATTGTGCAAACATTATGGTACTGAAGTGGCTGAAAAACACTGGAAACATGAGCCACAAAGCATCATAGAAAATGATGAAGTCTACATCACATGGGATCACCCACTACCAAAGGTTCCAAACATAGATGCTAGAAAACCGGATATAGTGGTCCATGAAAATAAGACAGCAGTAGCATTGATCAGTGAAATCACCACACCCAGTGACTACAGTGTTTTGCATGCAGAGAGACACAGAGTCATAAAATATCAGGATCTGCAGGCAGAAATGAGAGCAGTGTGGAAGAAAGATACCCAGATAGTTCCAATAGTAGTAGGAGTAATGGGTCATATAAATAAAATCTACAATTATATTTAGATATGTTGCCAATACATGTAACTCCATACAAATTGCAGAAAGACTCATTACTGGGAACATTGCAGTTGCTGCAAAGAGCACTTTTGGCTGATAACAAAGTCTGAAACAATACCAATTTCATGAAATTTAATCATACTTGAACTTAGGAATGGGGTCCATTCCTGTCATGATGTTAGAAACCCCAAAATTTGGAGAAATTAAAAAGAGGAGCTGTTCAACAAGTTATAAAGCAACAGAGTAGCCTCAGTGCTGTTTTTCACTGTGAATTCCATAACCTATTGGAATATAGCCGTGGGAAGGAGTCTACAAAGAAACAATGTTAGGGGTCGCTGCTGCTTTAATTCATGTGTATGGGCAACTGCCTGAAGTCTATGTTGCTGCTGCTGCTGATAATAGACCAAGGCCAAGAAGGAGAAGAGTTTTCAGACCCTAGGTGACTTATCACAATCTACATGACATGGAAATGTAGAGCATTACAGGGTGGATAGATGCAAACTACAGGAACTCTGCAGCCTCTGTCATCCTACTCTCAGAGCCAGGGCAAAGCAAGGGGAAACCATCCAAGTGGAGACAAAGGTACATGTAACACTTAGAATCTTAGCTACAGGTACCTTTCTGAGACCAACAGAGGACATGCTGGGAGTGTCACAGGAATCAGCATCCAGGATCCTCCATCAGTTATTGAATGCTATGCTCCAACATGCTAGTGACCACATATATTTTCCCCATACTCCTGAGGATAGGGCCAGAAATATGCAGGAGTTCTATCCTGTAATACACTATCCTGAAGTACTTGGTGCCATAGACTGCACACAAGTAGAAATTAAAGCACCACACAGAGAACAGGGAAGGCTCTACATTACTAGAAAAAGCTTCCACTCTATTTACTGCCAAGTCATGTGTAATGCCAAGAGAATCATCTTAAATGTGTGTGCTGGCAACGCAGGCAGTTATCATAACTCACATATCTGGCACACCTCCCCTGTATCAGATGTTCATTAGTGGAGGGATATCCCACAGGGTCATTTACTGGGGGATGCAGGTTATGCACTGGATCTATGGCTGATGACACCCATAAGAAATGCACACACACCTGCTGAAGAACACTGGAATGGGGCACACGCTCAAACCAGAAATATCATAGAGCATGTGTTTGGGCTGCTGAAGTCATGCTTCCAGTGCCTAGATAAATCTGTGGGATACCTGCTGTACAATCCATAGACATGTACTGAAAATATTAAAACTATGTGCTGTGCTATATGACATTCTGAGAAAACAGCTTCAGCAAGACCAACAAGGGGAAGGAGCACCCATCCCACCACCAATGGCAAGGTCACCACAGCCACACACAACTGAGGAGTCAGAGGAGGAAGCAGCATCTGCTGTGGGAGCAGGCAGATGTAGTCATGCTCAATATGCCCTTGCATTGGTTAAATGACAAGGCATAGCACACGTATTCACCACCTAAGGCCTAAAACCTTCCTCCATTGTAACATTGACTTCAGACAACTGTCATAACCTTTACATCCCCATGTATTGGCTGTGTACTGCTTGCATCAGAGTCATCCCTGAGCTAAAGCTGTTGCAACTGCTGAATTTACAAGGTAATTGTTGAACATGGAGTGTATTGTGTAAGAGTATGAATGACTGGCATATCCTTGCATGTTGTTACCTGGTAGGAAGTCTAGGCTGAAACAAAAGGTTGGTGAGTGTGTTGAAGAAGAAAGAGGAGCAGGCAGATGTTTGGATAAGCAACAAATGACCAATGAGAAAAAAGGAGTTTTAAGTTGCACAGCTGAATCATGTAACTGTTGTGTGTGTGACTCTATGGGTTCTCCAGGTGAAACTGGTGCATTACTGTCTGCATGAACACAGCCAAGATCTGTGCTAGCTCTGAGTCTTGGTATGTCGGACAAGTGTGAACCGTCGTGCATGGTAGAAGTGCCAGTTCATCACTGTCACCCCCAGCCACAAGAACCGCCTTGCCAGGAGTTGCATTGTGCCATAACAGAAATGTAGCTTTGCTCCCCCACCCCGAAAAGAACAGGCAATTGACACATTTGCTAACAAACCATCATTGAAGTGCTAAAAGTGCTATCAAATGAACTGTCCCTGAAATACGTCTACAGATTTAACACAGAACATTCCATGTTAAGGTATTGCCTATCATGTATACCTGTGAAATGCCCTGACAAACATGCCCATGCCATCAGTACACTTCTACCTAATGCATACAGATGAAAGTGCACAAACCTTTGCAATTCAATATATTTGTGTATATATATATATATATATATATATATATATATATATATATATATATATATATATACAGTGTATATAAAGGTTTACACACCCCTGTTAGCATGCCAGGTTTTTGTGATATAAAAAAATTAGACCACAATAAATCATTTCAAAACTTTTTCCACATTTAATGTGACCTATAACCTGTATAATTCAATTGAAAAACAAACAAATTTGTAAAGGGAAAAAATATAAAAAATAAAAAACATTCCCTAGGCTGGTTGCATAAGTGCACACACCCTTAAACTAATACTTTGTTAAAGCAGCTTTAGATTTAATTACAACATTCAGTCTTCTTGGGCAGGAGTCTATCAGCATGGCACATCTTGACATCACAACATTTGCCCACTTTTCCTTGCAAAACGCTCCAAATTTGTCAGATTTTGAGGGTATCTCTTGTACACAGCCCTCTTCAGGTGACCCCACAGATGTTCTATTAGATTTAGGTCTGGGATCTAGCTGGGCCATTCCAAAACTTTAATTTTCCTCTGGTGAAGCCATTCTTTTGTTGATTTTGATGTATGCTTGGGTTCATTGTGATGTTGAAAGGTGAAATTCCTCTTCATCTTCATCTTTCTAGCAGACACCTGAAGATTTTGGGCCAAAAGTGACTGGTATTTGGAACTGGTCATAATTCCCTCCACACCGACTTAAGGCAACCCCAAAGCATGATACTGCCACCACCATGCTTCACCATAGGGATGGTGTTCTTTTGGTGATGTGAAGTGTTGTTTTTGAGCCAAACGTACCTTTTGTAGTTGTGGCCAAAACATTCAGCTGTTGTCTCATCAGATTGATGCATTGTTTTTCCAAAATTTAGCTGGGTCTGGATGTTTTCTGTGTAAGAAAAGGCTTCCGTCTTGCAACCCTCCCCGATAACCCAGACATATGAAGAATATGGGAGATTGTGGTCACATGTAGTACACAACCAGTACTTGCCAGAAATTCCTGAAGCTCCTTGAGTGTTGCTGTAGGTATCTTGGCAGCATCCCTGACCAGTTTATGTCTTGTCTTTTCAACAATTTTGGAGGTACATCCAGTTCTTTGCAACATCACTGTTGTCCCATATTTTCTCCACTTATTGATGACTGTCTTTACTGTGCTCTATGATATATTCAGTGCTGTGGACATTTTTTTTGTACCCTTCTCCTGACTAATACCTTTCAGCAATGAGATCCCTTTGATGTTTTGTAAGCTCTCTGCGAACCATAGCTTTTTCCGTAGGAGGCAAATGAGTAAATGTCAGGAAAATCCTACTAGGACAGCTGAACTTTATTTGGGGTTAATTAAAGTCTCTTGAACTGATGGCAGGTGTGTGCCCAAGAAGACTGAATGCTGTAATTAAATCAAAAGGTGCTTCAACAAAGTATTAGTTTAAAGCTGTGCACACTTATGCAACCATCTGATTGTACGTTTTTTATTTTTTATATTTTTCCCCTGACAGATTTGTTTATTTTTCAATTGAATTGTACAGGTTATAGGTCACATTAAAGGCGGGAAAAGTTTTGAAATGATTTATTGTGGCCTCATTTGTTTATATCACAAAAACCTGGCAATTTAACAGGGCTGTGTAAAATTTTTATACCCACTATGTGTGTATATATATATATATATATATATATATATATAAATATATATATATAAACTAGTAAACAGATAGCTGACAAAATGCAAGCATACCTTCTCAAGTTCAGTAATCTTCTGCCCAGATATATCCCAAAGTAATAGCCTCTTTTCTGTGTTTTTCACATTAACAAGTCTCGCTTTCATTTTCCCTAGCTACATGATTGCCTTTTTATGGAATAGATTCAGGGCTGTCAACGCAGTGAATATGCAAATGAATCCTGAATTCATTAGAAGTGATGAATCCCAAATACTTGGTTCTGTGTATCAGATGTAAACATAGTGCAGACACTCCCTCAGTATTTGTTTTTAATGGATTGCAACTGTGAATGATTACTGGTAGGGAGAAGGAAAACACAACAACAATGCAGACTGCCATACATCCAATGGGTGTGTCAGTTTAGACTTGTAGTGTTAGATGTCATTTTATTAAAACTGGAAATGTAAGTAAGCAGCACACAATTCACAGGTTCTCTTCATTAACATCCAACCTCCCCTTAATTTGTTGGAAACTGCATATTATATTATTGTCATTTAATATCCTCACACATTTTAAGGACAATGGCATAGAATGGCTTAGAGACTGCATTTTTCAGATAATTGGTCAGATGAGAGAAGGTGAGCAACAATGACAGAAAGGTAAGACAGAGCTGCATATTAAGCAACACACAATTCACAGGTTCTGTTCATTAACATCCAACCTCCCCTTCATTTGTTGGAAACTGCATATTATATTATTCTCATTTAATATCCTCACTCATTTTAAGGACAATGATATAGAATGGCTTGAGACTGCATGTCTCAGATAATTGGTCAGATGAGAGAAGGTAAGCAACAATCACAGAAAGGTAAGACAGAGATGCATATTTGGAAGCAATACTCATAACTGGCTGTGTGACCACTTTGAACACCTCATCCAAAAATAATAAATGTACAAATAACACTTGCATGGTTTCATATTACTGTAGATGGTGTTACAGTTGGCTGTATGCAGAATAATTTCAGTTCCTTGCTGCAAAGGTGTTTGAGTGGCAAAGAAGGATAAGGCACGTTTACCATGTTCTGAAGGTTCATTGGAGTAAGAGTTCAAATCCAGACCTATGTAGCAATATCTCAAGTATATTAATATTTTGTAGTGTGGATATCATATATTGATTTTCCTCATTTCTCTATATTTTCTATTTTTTTTTCTTTTTTCTCTCTTTTTGGGGGGAGGCAGAGTTTGCGTATTGCTCAGCTTAGCACAAACATGGGAAATTGAGAAAATGAATGCCAAGTTTGGCTGTCCTCATCTTGTTTGGGTGAAGCATGGTAGTGTGCAAACTGGACTGTTTTTCACCCAGGAAGCAGACAGAACACCTGCAGAATACATGCAAACAGGGCATTTGTACAAGGACAAAGGTAAAAATCAATACATTGGTGCAATGTCTGTGTTCCATCATGCAACTGCGCTTAGCAGCATTGCACAGCAGTTAGGCAAGTGCCCTAGCAGCTGCAGTCATAGAACACCTGCAAACAGGACTCAGACAGCCAAGAACTGAAACCAGATGCATTCGATTAATTCTGTTGGACACTGCGCAAACCCGCTAAGATGAGTTGTGTGGTGATTAACACAGAGTCCTTAAGAATGGTTAGATAATTAGAAAATGTCATGTAACTAGTCCTGTGGCAGCAGGTGTAAGTGTAGGGTTGAGTACAGGTGGTCCTGGGTTGTAGAACAGGGTTTGCAATCTAGTTTTACTGTTGTGACAGTGTTGTTTATAGCAGTCAACTGAAAAAATAGACAAGTGCTTTCTCTTCCTTCTTCTGGCAACAGGTGAAAGTGTAGGATGTCATATACATGGTCCTGGGTTCTAATACAGGATATTACATACACTTTTACTGTTGTTCCACTTCTCTCTCACTTATAACACTTTAGATAGTGGTGCTGATATGAATTAGATGTATGAGGGATGAGACACCATTATTGCGATTTCAGATGTATGACTGAGGGTATACTGTCTACTATATTTCTTTAAGGATAATTGTGATACCTGGAATTGCATGGGCTTCACAATTACATAAGACATGTGCACAACTGGACCTATATCCAATAATCTTGTCAGGTCACATAGATACATGTGTAACAGCTTAAATTGTCACTTGTACTCATGTATGATTCCAGATTATGTCTGAGCAGCAGTTCTGTGGAAAAATGGAAAATCAATGCTGTGGAAGAAAATATCTGTCCCTTATGCCTAGGTTTTACTCCCACAGTGTAAAACACAATTTTCCTCACTGTATAAAGGCAAAAACAAATGTGTCAGATCTTTACATTTATGACCCCAGTGCATGTTTGCAAACGTAACTCATGTAACAGTTACCTTCTGATTTCCAATATATATTTCTAGGCTACATCAGTAGACACCCATCAAACTAATGCCAGGTGTCAAAGTAACCTTCCAGTTTTAATTATTTAATTCCTCCCTGGTTGGCACTGCTGCACTCCTTTTAACATTGTATATATATATATATATATATATATATATATATATATTTTTTTTTTTTTTTTTTTTAGTTAAAGAAATGGATAGCTATGGTTCTTTCCACCCTCCATCCTGCACATTCATGTATTGCTTTCCCTTTTTTCTTGCCCCTGCTTGTTTCTCATTTCACCACTTTCCTGTCTATCCCATTTTAACACCTATAATCTGGTTAAAAATTAGAATCACACACAACACACATAAGTAGCAGAAAAAGCAATGAATATCTTCACTTGACCTCTCTGTGTGGAGTTTCTCATTGCGCAGCAATGCCAAATGATGGTGAGTGCCAGTAAAATGCTGCTATCTCTACACAATCTCGCTTATCTTCACTGTGCTATGCCAACATACAGCAACATGTGTACTATAATGAATTAATGTCATTAGTATTAGATGCACATGGATTTGAACCCAGTATCATCTGGCTTCAAAAAGAAATGTGTCAATGCATTTACACCTGCTGTCAGAGTGTCAGTAGAGCAGCAGGTGTGTTTCATAGACTGCTTACTAACTCTCAAATTTTAGCAATATGGCTCACATTTGTACACTGCTTAACTATGTGCTAACAGGTTAAATGAATAGAAATGTGTTTCTTGCATGTGCAAACAGTTTGCCAACTGTCAGGCAAACCTGCTACTTGCAGTGCTATGGAAAAGTAAATATTATAATGTATCACTGTCCATTTCCTGTCTATGACATGAAATTTCATATGGAAACCTAACAAAATGAAGGCCCTAACAATTTTTTATATATTTACAATACAGTCATGTGTTCCCTCCCCCCAGGCACTGCAACCCTGGTGTCTCAGTATTTTTTTCATACATATATCACCTACATTACAGAAATTAATATCAAATGTTGTGCGATATGTAATGCACATCAATCTGTTAACATGCAGAACTAGAATTATTGAACCATAAGCCTAAAAAGACTTATCTGCAAGGCTAGAGAAGGAATCAGCATGGACCTTATGCACAGGGACATAGGTGACCTTTAACACACTTGAACAGACACATTTAGGTTTTGTCAAAGGTAGATCTTGGTTATTAAACCTAGTGGACGTCTTTGATACTGACCCCAAAGAACTGGATGAGGGATAACAGGACATACTGCCTATGTTGAGTTATCCAAGGCCTTTGACACTATCCCCCATTCAGGTATCATAGATAAAATCTCCTATCTGGGGATTAATCTATTCATTGCTAGACAGATAACCAACTGGGTCACCAACATGACATACACTGTCAAAATTGGGGATTGCTCCTCCACAATTAGACCACTTACCAGTGGAATACCACAATGATCTGTGCTGGGCCCTCAACTGTTTGGAACCTATTTATCTGAAGTCCAGACAAAGGTAGATGACCTATGGCTTACCAAGTTTAGAGAAGACTCTAAACTGGACACAGTCATATAGAGTCCCCTAACTATGTTAACATATTACAGAAAGGGCTGACACAGACATGATTGGTGCCAAACTCACGGACTGAACCTTAAGCAAAAAATGCCTTATTGTCCCCTTTGGCAATGAGTTTTCCCTGCTAATTATGATATAAATAGCACCCATCTATGCTCAAACACAGTGTTGTGATACTTGAGAACATATGTTGATAGCAGTCTAAATTTAATCACTATGTGTCTGTAGTGGTGGGACACACATTCTACATTGTGCACCTCATAAATAAGGCCATCACATCCAAGTCCAGGAAGGTGATAGTTCTGCTGTACTCTACCCTTATCAGACCACAAATTGAGTACAATGTTCCCTTCTGTCTGTATTTACCTCACCAGACACCTGCAGCAACTGGAGAAAACACAGAGGTTTGTGACCAGGGGAATCCAGGGCCTCCTAAACATGACATACATGGAAAGACTGAAAGATCTGTCACTTTACTCAGTATCATGCAGACTGCTGAGAGGAGACCTATGCCTAGCCTACAGAGCAGTCGCAGACACTGCCTACTGGAAATGCTGGAGATCTGCAAATCAAATAGGACAAGAATAACTTGCTACAGGCATCTCACCCTTGCCTGTGACATAAACAGAACATGCTGGGAGGCAGATATATCTCCAGCAATTGCCACTTCTCTGCAATAGGCTCCCACTGCATGTGAAGCAGTGCTACTCACTGACCGTATTGAAGCACAACCTTTGCAACTGGATGGGTGATTGTAAATTTACCCATGGGGTGGCACCTATGTCGCTCATGGACAGGGCTAACTTTTGCTGATTACAAAATTGCTCTGCTACAAATGACCATCTAACTATGTGCTATAAGGGTATTTGTGTTTTTATACAGCTACGCTTGTAAATGCCCTTGGGCCATTAGGCTAGTAACTTCTGTGATATCCAGATAATATACCACTGAACTGCCACCACGCAATGTGATTTCTGGATAATACTGCACCAGACTTCCAACAGTAATGTGACATCTCCCACTACTGACTTTAACGTGAGACTGTCACTTAAACAGGAGTGATATTCCTCAATGTTCTCCTAAGAGCACATGCTCTACAGCCTCGGACTGCACTGTATTATTCTGTCCACCCCAAATATAACTCCTTATTACACACTTCAGAGCAATGTGTTCTAGTTTAAGACCTCTGATACACTCACACTTAAATAAATTAAATATCACGCATACAAACAGTTCTGGAAAAACCTGACATAGATTTTCAGCTGTGTCCTTTCCCCAAAATAATATGGTAATGATGCCACCAATCAGTGTCTCCTTGAACTTCTAAAGGGGTGTCCAATTATGAAAATTAGATATTAAAGCAAATAGTAGCAAATGACCTAAGCATCCAGGCTTTCGGAGTGGTGGGGGAAGTTAGAAAGGCAAGACGTATAAGCACTCCAAATCACTAAATAAATCACTGATTTACCAGCCACAATATAAGTTAATAAAAATATTTAATAATGATCAAAATGATTAAAAGAACAAAATAGTAATTTCCAATAAACAAATGGATCTCAATCACCAAGAAAATGAAATCAATACGGTAGGATAGAACTCCAGCATTCAGAAAAACTCTAACTGATAAGTTATGATTTTCCTATCTAACTAAAGAACACTGTCCCTGATGTAAACTAAATTACTACAGCAGAGCAAAGACAGGCTTACAGTTCTTGATGATTACTTTTGGGTCTCCCTGCACATTACTTTTGTGAACAACCCACATCTGGCTGTTAACTGACAATTGACAACTGACAACTGACTTCTGCAACTGAAATCAGACAACTTCAACTATCTTCAGCAGGCTCTTTTATAAACTAGCCAAATTGTTATAACTGTTCCAATTCTAATTTTCATTTCATATTTTGAAAATCAACCTACAGCTGTTTACTAAAGTTCCTTCCTGTCTTTCAACTTCTGATAGTAATAAAATGAAAAACAAGTAAACCAATAAGTGCCGTCACTCCGTTATAACCAAATAACAGCTGGCAAGGACGCTGCGATAGATAAAATCTTACAAATCATACAATTACAAATATATTTGGATGCCACCACACCACCAGGCTTAAACGACTATATATCAATCAAACCATTGTTATTTCATTAAATCATACAATTACATATTTATTTAAAAAAATTACAATATTTTAACTTTTACAACTTATTATGGTAAGGTATGGTGAATATGTATTATGTATCAGTTAGGATTGTATTCATTTTTTGTGCATTCATTTTTTGTGTATTTCTGTCATGTTTATGAAATGTTCAATAGACTGGAGAATCATTTTTTACGCACTTATACATTTCCATATATTTATATACTTAAATATTTAATTATTTATTATAGCTTTACATTTTTTATTATTTTTCATCATTCTCACAACATTATATGAGATATATTATAATAAAACATAATTATTGCATAATAGTAGTATATATTTATAGACAGTTGGTAATTTTAAAATAATTAAAAAAAATTTAAATAATTAATTATTGTTATATATTTATTATACATATTATACGTAATATATTTATCAAGTTTATGAATTTATCTAATTGATATTATTTGTAACATTGGGGTACTGTGATTAATTATATTACAAATACACTTATATTCATTCAGTTCGTCCAGCAATTGTATCCTTAATAATACTTCTGCGCCTTTAAATTTTGAAATTTTGTTGTTTTTTTTACTTTTTGGGCACCAAAAAAGTTATAAATTGCTTGTTGTGAATTACGGTCCAGTTCTGATGAAGCCAGGATGATCCCGGGTGAAAGCGCTTAACTGACTTTTGGTTGTATATCAGCTGGTTTTTGTTTGTACATTTACAGCAATTGCTGTTTTTAGTTTTAATCAGTCTCATTAAAGTGAAGATTTTATCTATCGCAGCGTCCTTGCCAGCTGTTATTTGGTTATAACGGAGTGACAGCACTTATTGGTGTACTCATTTTTCATTTTCTAAGTTACTGACTTGGATTTTCAGTTGTTGTAACTTCTGATAGTAATACATAGCAACTGTCAACACTCTGATGACATCATCTGCAGATTAGCTGAATCTGAGACAGTTTACCTTTAGAATCTTTCTTCACAAACATGCACAGTTAGAAATGTAAAAGGACAATGTTCAAGTCTTTAAAACATTCTCTGCAAATAGATTATAAATCAACATGTAAGAACTTATTTACAATATTATAGTTAGTCATGCTGGCATACAATACATAGGTCATTCTGAAATTATATACAAAAACTTCAGCCAGGCATGCTAGCACAGATGACAGTTTCTAATTTCTTCACAACCTCCTATGAACCTATGCAGCCCTCCCAACATCTTTTCTCCCACATGCCCTCCAGATGTCATCCACTATAAGTAGACCTGTAGTCTTATAAAGGTCAGACTTGTGCCGTGGTGCTTGCATAAAGTACTGAGTTTTGTAATTCATGTACTTAGAAAAGTAAGGGTTCTCTTCTCACTGCAATCAACTGTGTATCTAGCTAGAAGTGTGGATCCTACAGTTTTTGCTCAAATCCCATGTATTGAGAGCATTTTGATACAAGCACATGCCCACACATCCATATCATGCAGGCCTCCCAATATCTTCACTCCAATGTGCCCTGCTGATATAAATTATAAGTTGACCTACAGTTTTGTAAAAGTCAGACTTGTGTCGTGGCACTTGCATATGCCATGTTCTCCTCACCAGACACCACTGATTTCATCAGCTATAAAGTGTTGCCTGAGACACTCCAAATAAGATTTGAGCTGTGTTGCATTCCTTAAATACAGAGTACTGTAGTCTGTGTACTTAGATAGGTAGGGCTTCTATTCTCACCCCAGTCAACTAGGGTGTGTGTGTGTGGTGTATGTGTGTATCTGTGTGTGTGTATCTGTGTGTGTGTGTGTGTGTGTGTGTGTGTGTGTGTGTGTGTGTGTGTGTGTGTGTGTGTGTGTGTGTGTGTGTGTGTGTGTGTGTGTGTGCGCATGCGCACTTGCTTGACATCACAGAGAGCTTTTTACACCAGCATGTAGAACACTGTTATTGCCATATTCTCCTCACCAGACACTGCGGATATCATCATCTATATCTGATGTGTGGATTTGCACTATTCCCACTACAGCAGGGTCAGAGACTGGCCTGGAGGCCAGGCAGAAGTCACCTCATCCTACATGAGACAGATTACAGTGACACAAATATACATCTCTCCACATACATCATGGCATGGTTTGTATGCACTGTGTTTTCTTGGTGAGTAAACCTTGTGGTCTCTCAGCTGCTGCATGTGTCTGGTTAGGTACATGCAAAAGATAGCATTATACTCTATATTAGTGTTCTAACAACATTCAAGTAATACAATCCTGAGATCTAAATATGATGGCTTGACTTATGATGTGCACAATATAGGCTTTCAATACCAGTGTGGACACTTGGTGGTTGAAGTTCAGCGTGCTATGTAACAGTGTTTCAAGTGCTTGTATCACTGGTTTTCAGCATAGTGGGACTGTTGTGAATGTTGTAATTAGCAAGGATTTACACTTTGGAAAAGGCCAAAATAAAGACACATTTTTGTATTTATTTGTAGGCTTTGTCACCAGTCATTTGTCTGTGTTAGCCCCTCCTCTAGTATGTTATCATCATAGGTGGACTCAGTGATTACACCCAGTATGCAAAGGTCAGCAAACATGGTAAGCTAAAGTCTGTATACTTTAGTCTGAACTGTTGAGAAATAGATTCCAAACAGTTAAGGGCCAAGCACTGATCCCTGGAATACACCAATGGTGACAGTTCTTCTGGTACACGTTGATTCACAAACTTTCACAGTATGTGCTCTGTCAGTGAGGCAATGGCTTACCCATCTAGTGACATGAGGTTTAATTCCCAGCTGGGAGAGTTTTTCAATGATCCCTGCATGGGAGATTGTGTTCAAACCCTTGGCCAGTTGATGATAGTATGCACTGTCCTACTTTCATCCAGGCCTATCACACAGAAACACTGGATTGTGAGTTCATCACAGATCTCCTATCATGACTCATCACATACATCTTCCTGACATGGTTACGTACACACTTCAACACAGCCTCCATACAATGTTGCTGTAGAAGGGTGCTTTCAACATTCATCTGTGTGAGTTGCGGGAGCACCTGATGCATGTATAGACACATCCGGACTCTCCTCATCTGTGAGGTATACCAACATGTCATCATGTACCTTTTCTAAATGGACACTAGTGATATTGTGGCTGTGTGCAACAGACTTATGTGAGTTGTTACTGCTACAACATATCTGTTACATCTATTAGATGTCTTCAAAGAAGTCATCAAGGGCATGCATGATGACAACACTATCAGCCTTTTGAATTTGACAATTGTAAGGCATTTGACACAAATCCACACTGAGATATTCACTCAGCACTGTCAGATGAGGGCATATACACCAATATTACCAAGTGGGTAGACCAGTGCATAATATATATGGCATCTAAATACATGACATCTAAATATGTCTGTACATCAGGGCTATCTGTCAGGCCATTTTCTGTCCATTATATAAGTGAGGGACTTCACAGATGGTATACACATCCTGTGTCCAAACAGATACCCAAAGTACTACAAACTGTGGGCAATCATTGAATCCAGCTGCGATATTAGTATAATACAGACAGTATCAACACACACCAAGGATTGCTGCCACAGCCATGACAACATCTGCAATGAGAAGAAAACATGGGTGGATTTGTTACATCAGGAAAACAAATACACAACCCAAATATAATATAGACATCACACCTTCTAATCAGATCAGTAGGTATGTGACCTGTGTCCTGGGGAAGATGGTAAGTAGAACATCCACCAGCATGTGGTAAATGTGCTGACTATTCCATTTATTCCCTTATATGTAACACATCTACTGAGTATGTGAAAGATATCCACATCAGAGACCATATTACCTCCATAGTTCACAGGCTTCATCACACCACTAACTGAATACAATGCACCCTTCTTCACGTACCTCTCTACACATCTTCCAATGATGACTAACTGAAGTGTACCACCTTTGCTACAGTGAGATGTCACATCTTATTTGTTATACCCAAGTGTTATTTTTGTGGCATAAACATTACTGTGTGATGGTGCTGAACCCCCATCAAGTTGTTACCCCAGGTGCATGTGTGCTACCTGCTCTGCTGATGCACACAGTTAATACAAAGGTGTTAGACAACATTAATGGCATGGGTAACATTCATGACAGTGTGGATTGTTCTATATATGTGGCATGCATACCACTCAACTAGCATTTATTGATCATTATGTTGCATACAGGTATAGCAGTGTCCCCCTTAACACCTCCAGCAGATGTTACAGTGCTAGGACAAGGACAGTGTGTGTGATTACCCTCATAGAGTGTAGACATATAATAGTTGTGCAAGTGTGTTTGTGCAGAATCATCTCTGGTCACTTTAAATCACCTATGTTATGAATGAGGCATGGGATTACTGGTGATATTATTCTGATATTGTCTATGATTGTGCCTGCTAATTTAAAGTTGTCTATGAGCCTTCAGCCATACCTCACTTGTTAGAGACCTCTGCTGAGATTACACTCATATTCAGACAAATCAGTTTGCACAGCTTCACAATATGCACCCTACCCCAATTGTATGTATCATTCCTGATATACATCCTCTGCATTATTCATGTAAATATGCTTATCACACAGACATCCTCCCCATTGTTATGTCACCTTGTGTGGTCATATAATGCACATTTTCACTGTGAAGTCCTTACTGTACCAGAATGATATATGATTAGTGTTGTTGCTACTACCATCTTCCATTGACATGCCCTCATCTGTTGTACATTAGATTGTTTCACCTGTCTTCTTTCCTGTGTTGATTCCTACAATTCATCTGTGTGTACCTATTCAGTACACACATTTCCCGTGAGTGTTGATTTTACATGGCAGTCCATGTACCCTTACAAATCATTTACACAGCTTCAGTACAGAATGCCAGAATGGAATTTCAAAATAATCTGCACTGTAGATACACTGTCCTGTACTGTGTTTGGACCATATACTTAAAGTTCATACCTCTCAGCTGACCAGATTTTTACAGAATGCCCAGGTTTTTGCCTTTATACCTTTTGGCATTTTCGCTTTATCAAATTTGTGTTTTTTCTCCATATCACTGGGTTTATCTCAGGACTGATGTGACTCAATAATTACATACATTTGAGTTTTAGACTTCAAGTCCTTCAGAACATGTATCTTAACACAAACTTCTTGGTTATTCTAGCACATTTCTAAAGATTAAATAAGCCCCTATTTCTGGGTCAATGTCCCCCCATTATGTTGGCCTTTGTCCAGATGTCTTGCACTAAGAGATTGAGAGCTATCTGTTAAGTCCTAGTGATCATTGCGGCATTATACAAAAAACAGCAGACCTTCAGTGCTCTGAATTAATCATGATTGTTATCAGTGTTTGCTTGCTCTATTTCCTGGCAGGCAACACTATTGCCAACTACAACACCTCACTTACTTACATTTAAACTCGGTGCACAACATGAATATGCAATGAATGCTGCTTCTGCTCACAGTACATCACCATACATACATTTTAAATTCTGTGTAGGCTTTGTGCAAAGCCTACACTGACTTTATTGAATCCCAGAGTAAATGTTTTCTTCATTTGTTTCTGATCATCTGCGGATTTACTGAACTGTATTGGATGAAAAGTTTGCACTTGTTCTGTACATTCAACAAACAAATGAAAGCTACAGTACTGGCACAGTGAAATAGGTAATTGCAAGAAAACTGCAATTTGACATAGCAAGAGGAATCATTGAGAACTACTAGTTTATTGGACATTGAAACAGGAAATATTTCCTGTTTTGTAATTTTGGTGATCGGAGAATAGTGCAACCTTATATAGGCAAATGTGTGAGTATGTATGTGAACTCGTGTGTGTGTGTGTGTGTGTGTGTGTGTGTGTGTGTGTGTGTGTGTGTGTGTGTGTGTGTGTGTGTGTGTGCTTGTGTTGACATGAGGTCTGCTTGTAGAGCAAACCTTAGTTTCAAACAAAATATACTGCTCATAGTCACTCTATCAGTTATTGCTGGTCATTTTTTTCAAAAGGTTCAGTAATCGGGTACAAGCACCTTTTGGTGAAAAACAACTATATTTATTTCTGATATAGGTGAGCCCAGCATGCAAGTGAAACTTTTCATCATGCCATGAGTAGGCATGGATTATACGGATTATTGCTTATCCACCCACTTACACAAAAGTAGTGATTTGAATTCCTTTAATAACTTTGTCAGTTATTCATTATGCAGGTACTACTATCAGTGAAGACATCAAAAGTGCTGCCTAATATGAGATTAGATAAAAGAAAATAAGACAAAAGTGATCAACTTTCTAGGGAATGAGTACATTACTGAACAGATGTGGTTTCTGCTAGAGCCAGAGATAAAAGCCTTATAGGCTAGTAAGGGGTCAGATACACAAAATAAGCATGTTACCGAGGCACTGGACCTCTTTGGTTGCTTATGAATGTTATGATCAAGTCTTCTCTTGTACATTAAACCACTTCTACCCATATTAATTCTAGAGACTGCTACATAGTAAGGTTAGGCTATAACAATACTCTTGTCTATACAGTAATTACCTTTTATATACAAACTTAGATAAACTGTTGCAATATTTATTTTTGTTGTGGTTCAATGCACAGAAAGAAAGCCATATTATACTAGTTGGGCATCCATGGTGGGCTTGGAAACAACATTGAATTCAGTTACACCATATTTAACTAGACTTTCGCTTATAAAAAGTTACTGTCAAAAACAGTTCGGCATGCCTCAGCTAACAAATACACAGGAAGTTGTTTATCCATCATCTAGAGTGTGTAGTAGATGTTATCTTAGTGGTTTTAGTCCGGCTAGACTTGTCTGCTTTTCTGTATTATAACTGATAATACATGATCCCCTTCAAAAGCACATACACACACACACACACACACACACACACACACACACACACACACACACACACACACACACACACACACACACACTTTGTGTGATGGTTAGACTTATTTTACCTGCAGAGCTTGGCCTTCAAAGAATTTCTGGATAGACAACTATCTCAAGTACTTTCAAATCAGCACCCCACCACTCGTATTGGGTACCCAAAAAATCAGCGTTTCAGCAGAGAATGAATGAGTTGGCTAAAAGAAAGAAAACTGGAGACAGATGTTTCCACTAGGAAAGAAATATATCTACAGAAATTATTTTTTTTTTTTAGATTTTTGAGCATGATGCTTGCAGCAACCCTTTAATTGATTAAAATGCATTTATGCATATGCAGGGTGACAGACTCATTTTGAAATCATTAAATGTAATGAGCCTGCTTTAGGTGTATGTATCATCTTGTCAATAGAGTAAGACATCCATATACATAGTTACCATGCAAAGAAGTCTTGATACCGTTACTCCTGCTTTAAAAATGTGTGAGACTTGGGCAGACTTGCAACAGACAGTCTTATGTTTCTCTGCTCTGAACTTGATTATCAAAATCTGTTGATATATACAGGAATATTTGCTAGAGATTGCTGCCTATGCTGTTGATATTAGACAAAAGTAATAGAAGTGATAAAGTGATACATATCAGGCAGATAACAGCAGTGACTATCACTGCTTCAGAGTTCCAGATCACAAATGTCTCCTTGAAGTGCTGCAAGGCACTGAAATTGATGGTTTTCCTTTAGAGTTCACTAAAGTTTTCAGAGGAGCAGTCTGTTCTTTTTCATAGAAATGATGGCTGCAGCTTCTTGACAGTCTTTTTTTGGCATCTGTACTGCAAACTGCTTACATATGAACATACATAATACACATACACACACACACACACACACACACACACACACACACACACACACACACACACACACACACACACATATATATATATATATATATATATATATATATATATATATATATATATATATATATATATATATATATATATATATATATATATATATATATATATATATATATATATATATATGTATATATATATATATATATATATATATATATATATATAGAGAGAGAGAGAGAGACACACACACACAAAAATATATACATATGCCGAGAGACTATTATTGAGCCACAGCTCATAATATTAAATTTCTGAAATACACTGCTAGATACAAGAATTATGACTACATTACAAGAGTTCACAAGGCACCCTGGAAAGTGCTAAACAGTTTAGCTGATGGTGCATATTATGGCTACTGCACCGTGTGGTCCATCTGCTAACACACGGCATACTAGCTGCCTGCTTTGTGAGCAATTACTTACTAATTCTTCAAATCTACAGAATAACTGACTTTGAATCAAACTTTTTAATTGAATTTCTGTTCTCATTGACCCTGCACAGTGTGAAACACGTCACTGACACACACACACACACGCACACACACACACACACACACACACACACACACACACACACACACACACACACACACAGTCACTCTTCTTTGTCAATTTCTCCCACTCCCAATTATTTTCTCCTACTCTTTCTCTAACTTTCATCCTTTACTATTACCTTCTCAGGTCAAATTTTTATTTTTATATGCATCCTCCCTTTAAATCTCTTCTCCTCTCTTTCTTACCTGCAGTCTCCCTTTATGCCCCATTCTGGGCTTCTGTAGGTAAATCTAACATTTCTCATCAACTATTTGAGTAGTCCTTTTACAATTAACACCTATTTACAAAAATCATTATAATGTTTTCTCTTTATCCTTCTTCTTTATTAAGACACTCAGAAATGAACTGTATGCTAAATTATGCTTGCTGTGTCTTTTCAGTATTCCTTAACATGGCATTCACTAGATTACTTAGAATGCACTCCTTTAGTTAATCGATATATCAGTGAAGATGTACTGCCTTTTCATCTTGAACTGCCATATGTTCACATGATCACAATATTGTTTTGATGTTGTACCAGTTGTACTATCACATTTTAATACTGAACATATATAGGTTTTGTAATTCTGCTCTGATTTATTGTACTTGTTTTATAATCTTGCCCAGGTTGTTGTAATGCAAGCTTTTGCCAGCTTGCCCCAGCTCATGCCTGAAAGGGATCATTATACCAATTAACCTATCTAGTTAATAAATGTAAAAAATAAAATAAAATACAATAACATAATATGGTGTTGACTGAAAAAAACATGCAGCAAAGATTGTGGCAGTGTTATTCAACAATATGAAATCACAGCTTAACAATATGCTTACAAGTGTTATGAAGCATGGCTATAGCCCTTGCAGTGCATATTCTGCGTGTGTGTGCGTGTGTGTGCATGTGTGTGCATGTGTGTGCATGTGTGTGTTTGTGTGTGTGTGTGATGTCCATCTGCATATGTATGCTCATTTTTATCTGTGTCCATGTGTATATACTTGTCTGTCTGCAGATGTAAGTATCTAAATATGTATGTCTTCAGCCATGTTTGGAAATGTAAGTATATATACGGGCGGCACAGTGGTGCAGCGGTTAACGTTGTCACCTCACAGCAAGAGGTTCTCCAGTTCAATTCTCAGCTGGGGTGCCTTCTGTGTGGAGTTTGCATGTTCTCCCTGTGTTCACGTGGGTTTCCTCTGGGTACTCCAGTTTCCTTACACATTCCGAAGACATGCATATGGATCATTTCTCCCTGGGCC
Source organism: Protopterus annectens (assembly GCF_019279795.1). Classification (NCBI taxonomy): domain Eukaryota; kingdom Metazoa; phylum Chordata; order Ceratodontiformes; family Protopteridae; genus Protopterus; species Protopterus annectens. Next base: position 1,755,389,959 of record NC_056737.1, on the reverse strand, counting down.
TCTGCTGAAAACAGGCTCTGTGGAACCTAGTCGGACTTTCCTGGTCAACAAATGTTAAATAAAAAGAATATATATATATTTAATGTGTGTGTGTCTACCTTTTTGGATCTGAATGAAATTATTTTAGTTCCTACCAAATTCTTCTGTCACAGGTCAAGCATGAAGAATAGGGCCTATTAAACATTATGTAGATTGCATCTAGCTAGATTTAATAGACAATTTCCTGTCTGTATGAGGGTTTCATTTGTAAAGCTGTTCTTTTGGTTTTGCTTTGTTTAGACACACCCTGGGATTCAATAAACTCTGTGTAGGCTTTGCTTGAAGCTTACACAGAGATTACGTGTTTGTGCGGTGGACAGCAGTGCTTAATATTCATGTCATAGCTCAATATGAAATGTAAGCAAGCAGGGTTTCGTGGTGATCAGGAATCCATGTAAAGCAACACAGATAGTTAACTTAGTTACATGGCATAGCAAACTGGGTTAGCAGGACTGGATGGAATGCTGGAAGGACCACCAGGGTTTTTCACATATTAATGTATTATGTTGCAGGGACAGGACAGGACAGTGCATATAATGTTGTGTATTGTGGAATCCCATTCCAGGCATTCTGTACAATTTGTGTCAATAATCTGCAAGGGTACATAGACTGCCATTTATAAGAAACAGTTATTAAAAGTGTGTTTATTGAATAGGGACACACAGATGAAGTTTAGGGATGATCACCAGGAAAGAGGACAGGTGAAACATTGTAATGTACCCCACATGAGAAAATGTAAAAGGAAGATAGTTGCAGCAGGAACACTAATCACATCTCCACGTGGCACATTACAGACTGCGCAATGACAAATGTATATGATGTGACTGTCACACAAGGTAACATAACAGTGGAGGATGACTGTGTGATATAAGCATCTAGACATGAACAATGGAGAGGACATGTATCAAAGATGTTAAATGCAGTTGTGGTTGGGTGCATATCATGACACTATGCAAACTGATTTGCCTGAGTATGCATGTATTGTCAGCAGAGGCCTCCAGCAATTAGGACAAAGAAATAGGCACATGGCCCACAGTAAAACCATCACACACAACCATGGACAATATCAGAATAATACCAGAAATAATATCCATGTTTCTGACGCAACATATGTGTTTCTGAGTGAGCATAGATGTTTCTGCATTGGGTCTATATTATATGCTCAAAGAGACTTTTCTGTGAACATATAATCATCAACATCTAAAGAGAGAAAGCTTTAAAGCATGAACAGCTATGTTCTCAAATTTTTTCCTCGGGAAAAAATTCAGTTGGTCATTATCGGGAATTGCCTTTTTCCCCAATGTAGAGCAATCTCAGAGTTGGTATATTTATTTGGGGGATGGGGGGCACATCACCCCCATGTCAGAAGGTGTACGGGGCAAAGCCCCCCACTTGATTAGGGTTTTGAAGTTTGTGTTTTTTTGTATATGGCCCCGTGAATTTTTTCCCCAAGAAAAAAATTCAGGGACATGGCCGTTCGCGCTTTAGAACATTCGCTCTTTAGGTGTTGATGATTATACGTTCGAAGAAAAGTCTCTTCGAGCATATAATATAGACCCTTCTGCATCAACTCACTTGTGCAACTATTAGAAGACATCAGCAATCTATGAGTGTAATCAAGCAGCACAATCTTCTGACACTAATATATGCAGGAGGTGTGAGGAGACTTACTTGACATGATCACTACAGGCTTATTGCAACAAAACTAATACCTAGGTATTCACATATAGATGCATGACAGCTCACAATGACAAAGGCGGTACACTGCAGTTTCACATCATTGGTAGATGTGTATGGAAGGAAAAGAGGAAGAGTGCATTGTACTCAGGTAGTGGTGTGGTGAAAGCTGTGACCTATGAAGGTATTAGGGCCTGTCATGTGGATGTCCTGCAACAGTAGTTGTTTTACATACAAGGCAGTACTCACCACTGTGGACACATGCTGGTGGACATTCCACATGCTATATATCTCTGGACACAGGACACATAACAACTGGTCTGCTGATAGGGTGTGACATTTACATGATTTTTGTTTTGTGCATTTGTTTGCATAATGAACCCCCCCACCTTTGTTTTATCTCATGTGTTGTCATGGCTGTGGCAGCAATCTTTGATGTGTGTTGATACTATCTGTATTATGCCAGTATTACAGTTGGAGTCAATGATTGTCCACAATCTGTAGTCCTCCAGACAGCTATTGGGACACAGGATTTGTATGTCATTCTTGACGTCTGTAATTTCAGTCATGGAAAGAAAAGGGCCTACAGGCAACTCTGATATTCACACCTGATCACTGGACATGAGATATAGATCAATTCACACACTTCTACATATTTAGATGCCATGTATGGGATCTACTGTTCTGCCCACTTAGTGATATAGATGTTGATGGCCACATCTGTCATTGTGTAGTGTACACCTCAGAGTGGGCTCCTGTCAAGTGCCCTGGCCTTTTCAAGTTCCACAGGATGATGCTCTCAGATGACATATGACAGATGTAACAGACATAGATGTACCATCAAAAACTCACACATGTCCACTGCACACATCCAGGATATTACTAGTGTCAGTGTAGAGAAGGTCCATGATGACATGTTGGTCTACCTCACAGATCAGGAGAGTCAGGATGTGTCTACACATGCATGGATCAGGTGCTGTTCCAAGCACACTCAGATGGATGCATGTTGATGTGCACCCTTTTATGGGAACATAGTCCATCTGTAGGGTATGTTGAAGTGTGTATCACAGTGTCAGGCAGACATATGTTTAGAGCCATGCTATAGATGATCGGTGATGATGTTACAGCCCATTGTTTCTGTGTGATAGGCCTGCATGAAATGAACACAATGCATGCTACCTATCTTGATCTGTCCTAGGGTTTGGGCACAAACCCCATTATCAGGTATCATTGACAAATTCTACCAGCTGGGGATTGACACTTACATCACTAGATGGTTAACCAATGTCATCACAGACAGACCACATACTGTGATAGTTGGTGAATCAACCTCTACCATTGCAGTTGTCACCACTGATGTACTCCTAAGATCTGTGCTGGGCCCTATACTGTTTGGAATCTTTTTTTCTACAAAGTAGGCTACAAAATAGGACCTGTAGCTCACCAAGTTTGTTGATTCACGCATATCGGTTGCAATCATTGAGTCAGTCAATGATGTGACTATAGTACAAGAGGGTTTAGCAAACACAAATGATTGGTGCCAAAGCCACATGGTCTACTGATAAATACAGAATGTGTCAGGATTTGTGCCTTATGCAAAGTGGAATTTCCTGGTAAATACATCATTGATGACACCCTCCCTATGATGAAACCAGTGGTGCAAGAATTGGAACACACATAGATAGCAGTCTGAATTTAAACCACGTGTCCACAGAGGTATGCAATGGCTAGGTCATGCAACTCAGAAGTCAGGCCATTGTATCCAGATCTGAACAGGATATAACAGCACTGAACACTAATACAGTATAATGCTTTCTTTTGCATGTATGTTACCAAACACCTGCAGTACCTGGACAGACTTTGGGGTTTTCACATCAAGAAAATACAGATTCTACAAACCATGCCATGACATGCATGGATATACTGAAAGCCATGCTCCTGAAATCTTTATTGGAAAGGATGAGGTGACTTGTGCCTGGACTACAGGATATCTCCGAGTCTCCTCTGATGTGTATACTGCATATCTGCAAATCAGCAGAGTCTGGTGAGAGGAAGATGGTAAAAGCAATATCCCATATGGTGGTGTACATTGCTCTCTCTACTGTCAAGCAAGTGCGCAAGTGCACACACACACACACACACACACACACACACACACACACACACACACACACACACACACACACACACACACAGTCTCACACACACACACACACACACACACACACACACACACACACACACACACACACACACACACACACACACACATACACACTGCAGTGAGAATCCAACCCCTACCTAAGTACACAGATTACAGAACATAGTACTTTACATAAGTGCCACAGCATAAGTCTGACTTTCACATGATTGCAGGACAGCTTATAATGGATGACATCAACAGTGCATGTTGTAGAAACAAAATTGGGAGGCCTGCATGACATGGATCTGTAGGCATGTGCAATTATCAAAATATTGTCAATTCATGTGATTGAAGCTGTAACTGCAGGATACACACTTCTCCTCTTCTGGCTAGACATACATGCACACACACAGCTAACTGCAGTGAGAACAGAAGCTATACTTATCTAAGTGCACAGACTTCACAACTTAGTACTTTACAAAAGCATAATGGCACAAGTCTGACTTTTGCATGACTGCTGGTAAACTTATAGTGGATGACATCAACACTGCTTGTTGGAGAGAAAAAGTTGAGAGGCCTGCCTGAAATTGATCTGTAGGCATGTCCAAGTATCAACATGCTGTCATTTAATTGGATTGGATCGGTAACTGTAGGATGCACACTTCTGATCTTATGCCTAGACATACGCACACACACACAGAGTTGACTGCAGTGGGAACAGAAACCCTACCTATCTAAATACACAAACTACAGAACTCAATACTTTATGCAAGTGCCATGGCACATGTCTGACTTTTATTATTTATTTATTTATTTCCAATTTGATTACCCGGGGAGTTCCACTGGGCCCCAAGGACCCATTTTCAGTGGAGGCCAGGGAGAAAATCTCCAAAAATACAAATTACAAAAATATAAAAAATATAAATGATACATTGAGGAGACCAGTTTACACAATAAGATCATTCATTATTACAAATAGTCAAAAACAAATTCACTAAGGTTTTTCGTAAGGGTTATACAATTATAAAGCTATTCTTATAGAGTAATTTGGGAAAATGCATTATATGTGCACATAGAGAAGAGAGTTAAGAAGACATTTTGCATGCGTTCATTTTAAACTGTGAATCTATTTACAATATTTGCACAAAGAGGTTCAAGGATAAATAGCTGTAGGACATTTTGAGTGCTAGGGTACACTCTACGTAGGATATCAGTGTGTTCTTGGATAGTTTTTAGGTGGGGTGACAGGTACATTTCTTGGCTTACATGGCTGCAGGTCAACTTTTTGTGGATGACATCAGCGGTGCATGTTGAAGAGAAGAAGTAGGGTGACCTGCATGAAATGGATCTGTAGGCAATGTGCAAGTATCAAAATACTGTCCATTTATGGTATTGGAGTGGTAACTACAGGATACACACTTCTGCACTTCTGGCTAGACACACTCACACATGCCCCGTTAACTGCAGTGAGACCAATACCCCTACCTAAGTACACAGACTACACAACACAGTATGTTATGCAAGCACCATAGCACAAGTCTGACTTTTACAAGACTGCAGGTGAACTTATAGTAGATGACATCAGCAGGCCATGTGGAAGACAAAATGTTGGGAGACCTGCATAGGCTCATAGCTTCATATGGACATAGGAGGCTACTAGCCTAATAGCCCTACAGTGTTTAGAAGCCTAGCTATGTAAAAACACAAGTACCCTTATTGAGCATAGTTGGATGGGGTTGTTAGTGGAGCAATTTTGTGAGCAGCACTAACTAGCCCTGTCCATAAGGGACATGGGTGCCACCACAGAGGTGACATTAATATCACCCAACCAGTAGTCAAGGTTGCACTTGAACAGGATCATTGAGGCTCACTAATTCACATGTATTGGAAGCCTATTACAGAGGAGTGTGAGTTGTTGGGTACACATCTGTCTCCCAGCATGTTCTGTTTATATCACAGGCTAGGCTGAGAAACCAGGGACAAGTTATTCTTGTCCCATTTGATTTGCAGATGTACAGTATTTCAGTAGGGCAGAGTCTGAGAATGCTCTGTGGGGCTGGCATAGGTCACCTCTCAGCAGCCTGCATGATACTGTGTACACTGACGGGTCTTTCAGTTTTTCCATGTATGTCATGTTTGGAGGCCTAGAGTCTGCCAGGCACAACCCTGTGTTTTCTTCAATTGCTGCAGGTGAGGCACAGACAGAAGGGAGCATTGTACTCAAGTAGTGGTCTGATAAGGGAAGAGTACAGCAGAGGTCAGTATATATGATATGCACAGTGCAGAATGTGTGTGCCACCACTATGGATACCATGATAAAAGTGTGTATTGCTATCAACATGTGTTCCTAAGTCTCCCAACACTGTGTTGGAGCTTAGAGGAATGATATGTGTATGATAATTAGTAGAGGTACTTCATTGCCAAAGGGGACAATGACCAACTGTATACTTTAAGGTTCAGTCTGTGAGTTTGGCACCAGTCATTTGTGTGTGGCAGCTCTTTCCATAATATGTTACCATCATTGGAGACTTTATATTAGTGCATCCAGTTAAAAGTCATCTGCAAACTTGGTAAACCTCAGGCCATCTACCATTGCCTGCACTTCAGGTAAGTAGTTTGCAAACAGTTGAGGGATTAGCACAGATCCATGTAGTATTCTAATGGTAACTGGCTACTGGTTGAGGTGCAGTCCCTAACTTTGAGAGTGTGTCTTATGTCAGTGAGCTATTTGCCTATCTCTGTACTACTGTATGGTTTAAATCCAACATGGGAGCTCTTCACTATGACACATTAATGGGGATAGTGTCAAAGGCCTTGGATTCAACATAGGTGGTACATCCTGTTGTGTCTCATCCAGATCTGTGGGGTCAGTATCCAAGACGTCCTAAAGGTTCGATAAGTAAGATGCACCCTTGACAAAAACAAAATGGGTAGGGTCAAGTGTGCTGAAGGTCACCTATGTCCCTGTGGATAGGGTCCATGCTGATTCCTTCCCTAACCTTGCAGATAAGTATTTTTAAGCATATTGGTCAATAGTTGTAGTTCTGCATGTTACCAGATTGATGTGCATTGCATAACACACAACATTTGATATTACATTTTGTACTGTGGTTGTTATATGTGTAGAAAAGTACTGAAACACCATGGTTGCAGTGCTTGGGGGATGGAAACAGGTGGCTGTATTGCAAATATCTGAAATATTGTTAGATAGGGCTCTCAGTTTGTAATGTTTATACATGTAATTTCATATCATACCCAGGAAGTGAACAGTAAACAGCAGTAATACATCAGAATATAAACATTTCCATAGCACAGTGAGCAGCAGGTTTCTGCAATGGTTAGCAAAGTGTATACACATGCCTGATACATGTTTTTATGTAGATAAGCAGTGCAAAAATACGAGGCACATTCCTAAATCCTGACAGTTAGCATTGAGTCTAGGAAATAAACCTGCTGCTTAACTGACTCTGTGGCAGCACGTGTTAATGCATTTTTATATTCCTTTTTGGGCCTAGATTGTACTGTGTTCAAACACAGGTGTATCTACTACTTTAAAATACTATTCATTAGAGAGTGATAATGCAATGACATGAATTGTTTATACAAGATGTGTTGCTGCATTTTGCGTCCGCTCACTGTTGCTGTACTTTCGTGCATGATGTGCACCTCCTCACAAACATGGAGCCCAAAAAGTGAAGGGATGCATTTCTTTTTCTGCTACTTATGTGTGTTGTGTGTGATTCTATTTTTTGACCATATTAAAGGTGTTAAAGTGGGGTAGATAGGAAAGTGGTGAAATTGGGAGTTGCAAGATGAAGAACAAAGTTTGACAGTTAGTACTGAGTCTCTGAAATACACCTGCTACTTAACTGACTCTGTGGCAGCAAGTTTTAATGCAGTTAATGCAGTGTTACATTCCTTTTTGGGCCCAGATGGTACTGGGTTTGAATACAGTTATATGTAATACTTGTATCTACTTTTGCATTACCCTTACTGCACGTTGGTGCACAATGCATACCATCTTGCAATAATGTATTAAAGAAAAGAAATGTAGAAGATAGGCAAGCTGGGTGGCAGTGAGAATTGAGTTCTCATCCATTGAACTGTCATCACTGTCACCTCACTCCACTGATAGCTGGAATGCCTGATGTCTGCACCTCCTCCTCCTGGTATTACATAAAATGTGGGAGAGCAGCCCCTCCAGCCACTGTAGGGATGCACCAATACTGTGGTGCACAACCCTATGCACAATCCCTGGCAACTCAGAGCAGATGATAAAATCCATCACCTGTGCCACTTCTCCTGGAGGGTACCACTGGACCAGTCTCAGGGGCAAGACTACCTGAGAGGGCAGGTAGTGCAGGGGCAGCAGAGTTGGTGCTGCCAGGTTGGTTCCAGATGTGATAGGCAATGGCTGGAGCCTGTGGAGTGGGGCAAATGGATTCTGGGTGGCAGACCTACCCCACTGTGCTATGGAGCATTTAGAGATGTGCTGCACATGCATGACATGGACATATTTTCATGACACATAATAAAAAAAGAAAAATAAAATAAAAAAGAGAGGATAAGGTTTGGTGTGAGAAAAAAAGAGATAAGATTAGTACCTTCATATGTGACATACAATTCATTGATACAATTAATTGCCTGTATCTTAACTTTTATTTTTAAGACTACCAACTCCTAACAGATAACTTTTACTTTTAAGACTACTAGCTCCTAACAGATGCACACTATACTACAGATTGCAGCAAGTAATTCTTGACATGTGCATATATTGCACATATGCATGTTCCAATTATACAGATTACAGCTTACAGCAAGGCACGTGTGCCACTGGTGTAGAGCCTTTACTTTAAACCTTTAAATTACACATACCTGAAGAATTAACAGTATTGTATAGTTAGGAAGTGTGGTCTTTGAACCCACAACCTCTGACTAATGTCTAATATTGTACTCTTGGTTTGTGCCTACAGACTAATGCATGCATACTTGCTTTTACAGTTGAGATATGTACACTCAATTTCATACAACTCTGTAAAATACTAAAAAGCTATCTTTAACTTTTAATGCTAGAATAACTCTACTATTCTACTCATACATACCATATGCTTCCCTCATCCTTGCCAAACTAGCCCTATGGGTTCATACATTGACCTCATGGTCCCTGGCAGCTCTGGAAAAAACAGAACAGAACACCATTATGAATACCAATCTTACCTATATTCACCTTTTAAGCCTTACAAGTACGCTCTGTAGTTGATACTTAAACAGGTTTGGGATGTCTGCAGTCCTGAATTCCCCAATCCAATGGTCAAGAGTATCCATCTTCCTCCTTTGGAGGTCATTGTAGTGATGCCTATATTGTTCACCAGTGTGAGGAATACTGGGGGCACTGGTTACAGCACTGGCTAAGCTATCCCAAGCTTCTGACTTATACTGGGAGACAGAATCTTCCCCATACAAAAGCCTGGCACTGTGGTTCTTAACTAGGAGTCCAATAAAAATGTTGGCTTTCTGGACACCCCATCTCTGTTCCCTAAATCTGACACCTTCCCCACAAATGCCTGCCATGTCTGCCATGGATCTAGAGCAATGGAGAATGATGCTTTCCATCATTTCCAGTCATCACATTTACTGGAATTTGACACACTGTTTGAAAATTGTGTGCTCCACTTACCATCGCACAAACACGGTGCTGGGCAGTGTGCATCTCCAAGCACCATGTTTGCATGATGGTAAGTGGAGCACAGCAGAAGCAAACAAAATGAATTCAAGGCTATTGGATGTACAGGTAGGTGTGTATGTGTGTTAGACAAATGTGAAGGCCATGGCAGTCCAGATAGCAGAAATATACTTACAGGGATTTAGTGCACAATATACCCACAGTCATACATTTGAGAATAAATGTGATTATACATAGATAAATGAATACATAACTGACACAATAGTAGTGTCTCAGCCCTCATACATATAATTAATATCAGCTACACCATGTCAAGTGTTATAAGTGAGAGTGAGTATAATGGGAAGGGGAACAGCAGTAAAAGTGTATGGAATATGTTGTATTCGAACCCAGGATTATGTGTATGGCAGTCCTACACTTACACCTGTTTCCACAAGAAGATTGAGAAAGCACTTGTCTATTTTGCAGTTCATTGCTACAAACTAAAGGTTGCACACCCTGTACTAGAGCCCAGGATCATCTGTCCTCCAGCCCTTACTCCTCCTGCCACAGGACTAGTTATATGACATTCCCTATTTTACTACTCATTCTTAAGGTCTCACTGGTAACCACTTCACAACATCACTTAGCAGTGCCCAGTGGTATTAATTGAATGAACCTGGTTTCTATTTTTTGCTGTCTGGGTCCTGTTTGGCCAGCTGTCCAATTTTCACACTGCTGCACTTCATGCAAATGAAATAAACACAGCCATACCTGACATTCATTCTTTCCCCTAGAGTTTGCTGCGTGCATCATGCAAACAGTGCCCCCCCATAAAAAAGCAGTAAAAAATGGAGAATCATTGAAATGAAGAAGCACTCTATGACATACAAACTAGAAAATGTTAGTACAAATGAGATATTACAATGTAGGTCTGGATTTGAACTGTCACTCCAATGCACTTTCAGAACAAGAGATGGGTGCCTTATCCCCTCTTTGCCACACAGACAGCTTTGAGGCAAGGAACTTAACTCATTATGCACATAACCAGCTGCAACAGCATCTAGAGTGATATCAAACCATACAAGTGTTATTTGTACGTGTAGTAATTTTGGACCTAGTGAGCCTAGTGATTACACAAACTATCATGATTATTGCTTGCAAATATGCAGCTCTGTCTTACATGTATGTGTTTATTTTCCATTCTTCATTTATCTGAGCAGTAATCTGAGACATTTATTTTATTTTGCATTTGTTTACCGGGTAGTGGCCGACTGGGCTTGGTAGCCCGTTTTCAGCGGAGACCTGGGGAGAAAAGCTCCATTAATGTACAATACAATATAAGACATTTGATTATCACTAAAATAGTTACATAACAAAAGAGAGAATCAACAGGGTAGTACATCCTTAGGAAATTAGATTACAGACTTATAAGAAACAGAAATGTAAATGCAGTGTGTCAGCCATTTTATATCGTTGGCCTTACAATGTGTGAAGACATTAAGTGGAAATAATATCATATGCTGTTGGCAAAAAAGGAAGGATAGGTTGCATGTGAAGGAACACAACCTGTGACTTGTGTGCTGCTTACTTACATTTCCAACCTTACATCTAACACTTTGTAGATGTGACCTGACACACCCACTGGATGTAAGGCAGCCTGCAGTCCTGGTTGTGTTTTCCTTCTCCCAACCACTTTTCAGTCACAGTTGCAATCCATTAAAAGATAAACATCGTGGGAGTGCCTGCACTATGTTTTTTGGGATTTAGCAATTCTAATGCATTCACACTTCATTTGCATCTTCACTATGCTGACAGCCCTGAACCTGCACCATATAAAAAGGCAACCGTGTAGCTAGGCAAACTGATGGTGAGGAGACTTCTTTATGTGGAGAAGAGTAAAGATACTCTATTACTTTGGGATATATCTGCACGGAGGAGTATTGAACTTTAAAAGGTATGCTTGCATTTGTCCAGCTACATACTGCATATGTTGGAATGTATTTACAAAAATTCTGAAGCAAAGGATTTTACACTTTTATCTGTATGCATGCAGTCATATGCAGCATTTATCTGTATGCCAGAAGTGTACTGATGGCATGGGCATGTTTGCCAAGCCATTTCAGAGGTGCACATGATTGCCAATACATGAAAATGGAATGTGTTTTGATAAACGTGTACAAATGTTTCAGGGACAGTTCCTTTGATAGCACTTTTAGCATTTCAAATGTGGCTTGTTAGCAAAATTCATCATTTTCCTGTTCTTTTGGGGGGAGCAAAGCTGAGTCACTATTATAGCAGAAACAAGGATAGACTATTCTTTTGTGGGTAGGGGGAGTAAAGATGAGTTATTGTTATTGCACAAACAAGTATAGACTGTTCTTTTGTTGGGGGAGCAAAGGTTAGTTACTGTTAAGGCACAAACAAGAATACGTTGCTCTTGTTACTCTCCTTGTTTTGCATCCTGCCTGTTGTTAGTATTTCACATCTCTGGACTGTTTGTGTTTCTTCAGTGGGTAATACTGACTGGCTACATTTTCTGCTTCATCGGGAAACAGTTATTTTGTAGTTATGTGACAGTTGTGTGTATTATGCTTCTGTTGTCTTTTAGGACATCTAACGAGTATGCCACCCAGGCATGTCAATCCATGGAGACCATCCTTCACTGATGCTGAGAACCAAGTGATTGTAGAAGGCTTTAAGCAATATGATGCTTTTCTTCTGGAAAGGGGACAGAGTGATATAGCACATGGGATGTGACTATGGCAGCAGACTGTAGATGATGTCAATGCCATGGGTGGACACAGCAGGACATACAAGCAGGTGCACCACAGGGCACTGACATGATCACATCTGTATGGGTGAGAGCAGCTGCAGTGGGTCATAACCAGATTGTTACTGGGGGAAGGCCTGCTAGGGAACCACCATTAACCCCCACTGAAGAGCTCCTGACCAATATCAGAGAGCCAGACAGCTCCTATGTCAGAGCAACAGTTTCTGAAATAGCAAGCACATCCCAGGAGGATCTTCTGAGTAGGCTTTGCTATTTAAACAGTTGAATACTGTTATATAGTAAAACAGTTCAAATCAATAAGTTAATTCTGTGTCACATGTCTTTCTTGGTGGGGGATTGAAGATTGCTACAGTTATAAGCTTAGGTTAGAGTTGTCAGCCACATTTTTGTTGAAATTATAGTTAATGGACATATAAAGGGGTAAATGTATTATCCCCTGTGCTACTGTTAATTGTGATGATGTTGCCCTTACCTCTTGCTTAACTTCTTCCAGGGTAGTCTGCACTACAGAGAAGTGTCTCATCTGCAGATGTTAAGGCAAACATTTTTATGTCAGTACAACTGAGCAATTTAAAGAAATATTGTAGTGTGTGATGGTGATCTCAGGCTTGCTGTGTGTATTAGTGTACTGTCTGTAATAGTGGCAGCACTGTTAGTTTGTTAGCATATATTGCACTATAGTAGTGCATATATTAATTTATTCCTGTGCTTCTTGCTTTTTATCGCAGGCAATCATGACAGTGGGAGTGTGGGCCCTGTGCCACCTGATGTCAGTGTATCAGCAGACTCTGATGATGATGGTGGTCAAAGTAATGCACAGTCGGGGGGGGGGGGGTGCAGAGGTTGAATCTGATACTGAGGTTTACATACAACTATCACCTGCATTTCTAACAGATACAGTCAGTAAGCCTATGCCTACCCAGTCCAGTGAGCCCACAGATATTTGACAGGTGGAGGGCAAGTACATTGATCAGGGAAGTGTGGCTACAGTGGCTTCAGTGCTTGTTGAGTTTGGCCATAGTCAAAGTGTCAGCCAAGTGCCATGCAGCAGGCTTAATAGGGGTGCTCAGAGGGGTCCTGTTGTCCCTTCTCTGCCTGTTGCAGGTGTGTCTTCCCGTGCCACTCAATGTATGCTTAGGGCCATCATGGAGGCACAGGCACACTTCTATAGATGCTACAGAGAAATCCTAAGGGTTGTGAATGTCTCACAGTCTGATATGCATGACTGTCTCCATCGTGTTGCTGCTTTACTGGATCAGGTGAATGACACATTGGAACAAGGGCTATGTGTGATAGACTGAAGGGTGTGTGTCATGGAACAAGCAGTGTCTATGATGGAACATCTTTTGGGAGGGGACCAGCTTCCTCGTGGGTGTAGGTCAGCTACATCATCTGCTGTCAGCCAACGTGGCCATGCCTAATCATGCTCCCATAGTGGCAGTACTTCAACTCATCCATCAATTTGTGTGCTGTCCACATCTAGACATGGCAGACCATGGGGTCATGGACTTGAGCATCCACATGAAGGGAGCTCATCTAGCACACATCAGTTACAATCAGGTAGCAGCACTGCATCTGATGGTGGGGGTGAAAGTGCTAATGCAACTCTTGGCAGAGCCAGTTCTCATGATCAGGGATGACAACAATGAATTCCCACCTCTGCCATGCAAGGCTCACTCCTGCTCAGCATACCAAGACACAGGAACATGTATGTTTCCATAGGTGCTTCAGACAAATACTTGGTTGTGTTCATGCAGACACTCACACAGCAATTTAACCTGGTGGACCCCTACAGACACACAAAACAGGCCATTTGTTGGTTTATCCACATATCTGCCTTTCTCTCTTTCTTAATCACACACACACTGACCAACATTATGTGTTAGCCTAGGCTTCCTGCCCCCTCCCCCACAGAACATCCTGTGCAAGTGATGACAACTGTGCCATATCCCTGTTTTCTATCTTTTGGATTCAGGGCTATAAAATATTTGTGTCTGATGCTCAGGGTGCACAGCTAACCTAGAGCTTTGTATGTCTGCATTTGTGGTGTTAAACTGGAAATTGTACCTTTGACTTATATTGCATTGGAAAGTCAGACATTTGATAGCATCAAAATTTCCAGACCTTATAGTGAATGATCTTGTGAGAGTTGTGAAATCACAAACTGCAATGTGTAACATTACTTTCTAACTTCTGTCTTTAATGATTTCCCAGTACAAACATATGATGCTAAACTGAGGGCATGCAGTGATCATCAGTACTTTTGAGAGGTATGATTGTGAGAATCTTTGATGCCCAAGGCCTACTACTTAGTAATGGACACATATAAATCAAATAAGTCTCTGCTGCCACATGTTAAGGTAATTTCTGTACAAATCTCCCACCTTTTACTTGCTTACCACACCAACTTATGAAATACAAGGATATACCACACATTCATATTATTAAACAATGCACTCCAGGTTCAGGACTTACCTTGTAAATGCAGCAGTTGGCACAGTTGAAGCAGCATTGGTTTCAGTCTGTAGCACACACAAATGAATTAAAGCAGCAGTAGCCCATAATGTTGTTTTTGTGTAAACTCCTTTCTGTGGCTGTATTCCAAAAGTTTTGGAATTCACAGGAGAAACCAGCACAGAGTCTACATGGATGCTTTATAGCTTGTTGAATAGCTCCACCATGTTAGGCTGGTTAATTAGCATGCAATTCAGCTGCTTATGCTGTAATTAGCATGCCATAGTGTTTACCTGGTTTGAGCTGTGGTGTGCACCAATAGGTTTATAAGTTCATAGGTAGGTACTAGGCTATCTGCCTGAAGGCATTTATAAGCCTAGCCGGAATGTGCTGGCTTTCGCCGCCCACTTAGATTATTTCCCTGTGCCTCTGTCCAGCAGTGCCACTGAAGTGATCCCCAGGGTAAACGTTCTGTTTCCCATCCACTCATCAAGGTTTCTCTTGAAGAGTGCTAGTGAGGAGCTCTGCCTAATGTAGATTGGAATCTTGTTCCAAAGCATGGGAAGTCTCTGGGACAGGAATCTATCCCTCCAGTACATCCTATTTATTGTTGTGGTGAGGTTTAGATCCCTAGATCATGTGGCTTGAGGGGATAAGGTTTTCTTTAGGTGGAGCATGTCCATCAATTCTGGGTTGGACATGGCCTTGTATGTCAGGCAGAGATCACCTCTGAGCAGGTGGTATGCAACTGAATACAGCTGGAGTTTCTTTAGTCGAGCTGCATAGGGCATCTGTTTGAGGCCAGTGATCCTCTTGGTGAGGTACTTCTGTGGTCTTTCCAGCTGTTGCAGGTGTCTTATACGGTACATCCCAAATGGGGCATTGTTCTCTAAGATGGGTCTGATGAGTGATGAGTAGAGGGGCACAATGGCTTCTTTTGATCTGGATGCAAACCCTTTTGTGATTAAGTGGGCCACATAGAAGGATTTTCTAACCACTTTGGCAATGGGATTATCAAAGGAGAGATTACTATCTACTTGGGTCCCCAGAACCCTTATTACATTTTCTGTATTTAGGGGTGTTAAATAAAATAAAAAGATCAATACACAGGAGGTTCAGGTTCAAAAGTTTACTAGTGTACACCAGGAGGCAAAACACGTACAAGTACAGAATTTTGTCTGACATGAAACAGGAAGTACACAATTCTTATAGTCTTTTACATTCAAGTTGTGCCCACCTTACTGACGTGATAAGTCACAGGGCATCTAAATCACTTTAGCTTACAGTCTTCTATTCATTAAATAATGCTGATGCTGTATAATTAAAAAACATTTTCCTCTGGTAACAATACGGCCTTGCTATCCACCTGGTCAGACATAATGTCTTTCTGTAAAGTTACTTCTTTAAGGTTTCAAACTAGTCCGAATACAATAACAGATTCAGTCTTCTAATACACTTCTTTGTTCCCCTGTAACACTTTCCCAACAGCTGCGTGTTATCTAGTAACACATACACAAGGCCAGCAGGAAAGAGCATAAGATTTCATTATTTCACATATTTAATTTCCTGACCCAGCAGATAATTACTTGTGAAAAGCATAAACATTAAAACTTGCTGAGCTAGCTGCTGCCATGGTCAGTGGTCTTCTTGCTACAAGCCACACTGCAGTTTCAAAAACTTCATGCAATTATATATGAATTCATTCTTTTTGTTATATAATTAATAGAATAAAATGCATTACATACTACTTTGCTTTTAAACTAGCACTTCACATATATTCAAATACATATTTCTCTAACATTTTCCCTCCTATTAATACTTTTTATTCTATTTTGAAGTATGCATAATGTCATTTCATCTCCTAACCTCTTCCACTAAGGATTTTCAGCTAGGTGAGTCATTTGATCTATACTTCAGAAAATGTTTTCATCTGAGATCAATTTTTCAATCTCAATATCTTGGTACAAAGTTTCAGTAACAGATACATCAATAAAATATTTGATTAATCTTTTTATGCAGGGAATTCTACAACAAACACATGCTCCTATTAGGAGTAAACCCACACAAATAGCAATCAGAATATTCATTAGAATGGAACCCCACCCCCCAAATAGATTCTGGAAAAAGTCCGTCAGTGGGTTTGGGCCTGGTTCAGTCATGGCTGATACTTGCTGAATTACCTCTAAGTGGTTGTTAATTTCATGCCTGTTGTCCGGAATGTATGCACAGCATTCTTCTTTGATAAGCGCGCACGTACCACTTCTCACCGCTAGGGTGAAGTCAAGAGCCATTCGATTTTGTAGCACAACAGTTCTCATTGCATTCAGTTCATCAGTCACCAGTTATAGGGCAGAGAAAGTTGCATTACTCATTACTTTGAGAAGTTTCAACAGCTTCCTCAACTCCCAGATTGATTTGACTGCTCCATATGCTGGGAATATTCCTGCCCAAGATATAACACTGTCACTCAAGTCCATATGAGTCAATTTGCTTTTATCTTTTATGGTATTATGATCTTTCCAACCAGCTTCGATCCGTCCTACTGGATTTACAGGTTTTTCAACTGGACCTTCAGGCTTTCGAGCTGCTTCTCTCACGTTTCGTATCTTACCCAAAGGTAATTCTGCAGTATGTCTTATAGCCGGAACCAGATAACCCAAAAAACAACTGCCGGACCAATTCTCAGGTAGCCATTTGTATGCTTTTTTCCCACAAATAAAATAACAATTTTCTACTTTAGTACTAATACGCATTAACCCTGCATGAAACAGTTTCTGGTCTATAACTGACAATTGTTTAAGTAAAACAGGATTCTTGCAAATTTCATTCATGGTTGTTTTCACTGAGTTCAAATATGAGTCATAATTAGTATTGCAAAAAGTATTGCCATTACTAATCTTAATATAACACTGATAAGATATCGTTATATTACAATTGCTCCAACCCACCTAGAGAGTATCATTTTTATAAAAACATATAATTCCCTTTTGTGTGATAGGTAAAAACAAAGCTATTTTGTCCTGTGATCTCACAGTCCCTGTGTCAAAAAGCAAATTTTCCCAAGTCTCATTTATCCCCAGAGGGACAGTGGACATTATCAGTCCTCCATATGCTGTTGGTATAGCTGTACAAACCCAGCAATTTGAAATGTTCATAGTCTCTGCATATACACGTTTCATGGCTTGGTATGTGTTAAAATTTGGATGCCAGTCTATAGATGTTTCGTCAAGTCTTCCCACTTTCACTTGTGTGGTTGAATGTAAGAAAAACCACAACAAGAGAAGAATTGTCACAATTATAGTCAATAAATCTATACTCAACAAAATGATTATGCAACATCTCTGGGGTTGATCTACATTTCTATTCGCTTTGTTCTTGGCCATTTTGCCCTTGTTGTATATCAGTCACAAAGTTTTTATCAAGTTGAAAGTTCTTTACCAGTTTGCAGTGTGTCAAATGGACCCAGGATGTCCTCTCAGCCACTCTGACTGCATTAGGCGTTGCCAACAGTACCTGGTACGGTCCTTCCCACTTTGGACTCGCCCAATTCTTCCTCTTCGTCACTTTTAACCACACCCACGTTCATGGAGCCAAAACTGCTTCCACCAGTCTGGTCTGTTCCTTATCTGAAAAAGAGTTAAACTGCAAAACAGATTTATTTGTTAACAGTTTCCTCATATAACTAGCTAATGAACTGTCAGCCTCTTGCTCTGCAGGCATGAGAGCTTTCCACTGAGGCACATAATATGCTCTCCCGAAAACCATTTAGAAGGGAGTCAAACCCTTCACATTTGGAACCGTTCTCATACTCAGCAGCGCTAAAGGCAAACAGTATATCCAATTCTTCTGAGTCTCATCAACTAACTTCCTAAGTTTGTTCTTAAGGGTTCCATTGTACCTTTCCACCAGTCCTGCAGACTGTGGGTGGTAGGCACAATGGTTTTTCAAGGAGATTCCAAAAAATCTTCCAAGTTGCTGGATTGTCTGATTAACAAAATGTGTGCCATTGTCACTATAAATCCTTTCCGGAATGCCAAATCTAGGGATAACTTCTTTTATCAGGGCTTTCGCCACTGTTGCTGCATCCGGACTTTTGGTTGGAAAAGCTTCTACCCATTTAGAAAACATATCTACAATGACTAGACAATATTTTTTCCCTTCACACATTCAATTCTATGAAATCCATACAAATAGTATGGAACGGATATGGTGGTATAGGAAAACTTCCTTGCTTAGGTTTAAATGCCCCTTGTGCATGGTGCTTGTTACAAGTATGACAAGCTGCACACAATTTTTTTGTGTAATTTGTGAATCCATATGTTTGGAATATTCGGTTTACTAACTGTACCATCCCCCCTGTTGAGACATGGCACTGCCCATGGCTCAACAAAGCTGCATATCTAAATAAATTAGACGGCAATATTGTTTTTTTCTCTTTGGAAATGTACAGTCCATTTTCAAGAATTGCGCCTTGTTTTTCCCATTTTTGTTTTTCTGCTTTTGTAGTAAGCGTCTGCATTGTTTTCAACATGTCTACATCTAAAATCTCAGAGGGTTGTAATTCCTCATTCAAAAGTAAAGTTTCTGAGTCTGTGGCCGCTTGCTTTGCAGCTGCATCAGCTCTTGCATTGCCTTTCGAAATCTTATCCTGTTGTTTTGTATGAGCTGCACATTTGCAAATAGCTACTTTAGTAGGTAACTGGATAGATTCTAATAATTCCAAAATAAATTGCGCATGATTAATTGGTTTTCCACTAGATGTTATCATTCCCCTATTTTTCCATTGTTGCACAAATACATGTACTGTAGAGAAAGCATACTGACTATCAGTATATATGTTTACACATTTGTCTTTTGCTAAAGTACATGCTCGTGTTAAAGCTATCAATTCTGCTGCTTGTGCAAACAAGTTATGTGGTAAGGGTTGGGCTTCTAAAAGTTCAGTGTAACTACTGCATACCCCACTAGATTCTTTCCTGTAGGGCCCCTTCTGCATGAGCCGTCCACATAATATGTCACCTAGGCATTATCCAAGGGCATATCTGTGAGATCTTGTCTAGGCAAGGCTAACTGTTCAATTTCCTGCAGGCAGCTGTGCGGTGTGCCATCTGCAGGAGTTGGGAGTAATGTTGATGGATTTAATGTCATAGATCATTCAATTGTCATATGAGGTTGGCTCAGCAGTATAGTCATACATGAAAGTTGTCTAGCAGGAGAGAGATATTCTATTTTTTCTTGCAGTAAAATTATTGCGACTGCATGAGGCACTCTCAGTGTGAGAGGGTGGAATAATACCACTGAGGCCGAGGCCTGTACTGCCATTGCAGCTGCAACTACTGCTTGTACACAGTGAGGCAAAGATTGTGCCACTGGGTCTAACTGTGATGAATAATAGGCTATGGGGCGTTGCTTATCCCCATATTGTTGCGTCAGCACTGACGTCATATATCCTTGCTTGCAATCTACAGTCTGAAAGAACCGTTTGTGATAATTTGGGAGTCCTAAAACTAATGAAGAAGCTATCAACTGCTTCAACCTGCAGAAAGCCGTTTCTGCTTTGGGAGTCCATTGTAATAAATCTTGTGCTGCCATTGGTGTTTTATATATCAAGTCAGTCAGTGGAGCAGATTCCAAAGCATAGTTCGGTATCCAACTCCGACAAAAATTAGTTGTCCCCAAGAAGGACATCATTTCCTTCTTGGTTGCTGGTTTGGGTGCTTGTAAAATTGCTGTCTTTCTATCCTCGTCTAATATCCTACCTTCATTGGATATCACATATCCTAGGTATCTAACTTGCTTTTCCAGAGTTGTAACTTACTTTTGTTCACTTTGTGTCCTTGTGTTGCTAAGAATTTCAATAGCGCTATAGTATCTTCCCTGCATTGCTGCTGGGTGGGGGCTGCTAGCAAAATGTCATCTACGTAAAGTAGAATTTGACTTCCTCCTGGTGGGGTAAACCCTGCCAGGTTGCTAGCCATTTCTTGTGCAAATATTGTTGGGCTCTCAAAATATCCCTGTGGTAGTCGAGTATAGGTATACCTTTTACCCTGAAATGTAAATGCAAACCAGTATTGACTATCAGGATGTATAGGTATTGAAAAGAAAGCATTACTGATATCTACCACAGAGAAATATTTTTGTTGCGGTTTTAAGTCATTTAACAAAGTATGTGGGTCTGGCACCGTGGGTGCTCTGGGTATCACTGCATTGTTTACAGCTTGTAAATCTTGAACCATCCGCCATTCCCTGTTTGCTTTTTTAACAGGAAATAGGGGTGTATTACATGGTGAATCAGGAGATTCTACCAGTACTCCTTCCCTGAGTAATGCTGCTATTATAGGCTTGATTCCTATTTCTGCATCTTTTCTCAAAGGGTATTGTCTTTTCTGTGGTCTAAATGCTGACTTCGGTGTAATTATAACTGGTCCTGCTGTTCGAATAAGTCCTACATCTGACTTGCCTGTTAACCAAAGAGTCATTGGTATCTCACATAAAGCTTTCTCTTCTTCTTCTAATAAAAATGCTAATCAGCTGTCCTTGCTAGATTGCAAGTGTACAGCTGGGTGCGTATGCGTCAACCAATTCAACTTTTGTTTCTGTATTCCTTGTTCTGACAATTCTAAGTCAGTCTGTTTCTCCCATCTTGTTACCTTTTCTCCTAAGTCTGCCCATTTTACGTTTTTATTCTTCGTCAAGCTGACATGTAGCAATCGATTTGACCTATATAATGCAAGGAATTCTTGAGGTAATGAACAGCTAACTACATTGTTCCCCTCAGTATGCCAATACAAAGTACGTAATACTAATCTAGTTGCACGATTTCTGAACAATTCTTGCTCATATTCTCTATCAAGTCCTGGCGTATTACAGTAGTATAGAGTACAGTGTAACAAATGCTGTCAAGCAGTGTCAAGGGAGGGGGCTTTACTGATGGCTACGTTCATCAGTTCCTCGATTACTGCCCCTGGACCAGTCGTAACTCGGTCCTGGCTGTACCAATAAAAAGTTTCACCCTCCGATCGCACCACAAAAGTATCCATTTGTCTCTGTGCCTCCATACCCTGTACAGTTGGAACTACTGCTATGCCAAATATCTGCATAAGGTCCCTACCCAATAGGCTCACTGGACACTTTGAAGAAACAACAATCTTACTTCTTTGGGTCATTCCTGAAACAGGAGCAGTTATTGCTATATCATGGGAGAGTGGTTCCCTGTATAGCTGTCCATTTGCAGCTTTCACTTATATATAATCAGGTGATTCATAATGTTCTGGTAACTTGGAGGGGTGTATCAGGGTCCGTGACGCTCCTGAGTCACACAGGAATTTGACTTCCTTTCCCTCCACCAGAAGTGTAACTTCCGGTTTTGTGTCTGCTAAGTAGAGCTCTAGGCTCAATAATGCTAAATCCAAAATTTTACTTTCTTCATCCTCCATATCTACTTGCACTTCCTCTATTCCTTCTATCACATTTACATTTGTCCTTTGTTTATTAACTTCTCCTGATGATTTCTGACTTCATCATGATGTATCTTCACTATCATATAGTCAATCCTCATCTCCCTTGTCTTCTGTGATAACCTTCTTATTCTGTTTACAATCCCTCGCTAGATGTCCCTTCTTCCCGCACTTAAAGCATTCACCTCTCTTTTTCCTTTCCTCAAAATCTTCTGACCGTTTGTCAGACTGTTTATTTCCCTGGGCATTTTTTTTCCCTTTTTACCTGACTGTAACACAAATACCTCAGCTCCGTCTTCAGCAGTGAAGACTTGCGCCTTCTTTTTCTTTTTGCTATTAAAATGTCTTTCAGCATGTGTAGCATATTCAAGTAAGGCGTGTAGCCTACCTTTTCGATGGTCTATCATATGCTTCATAATGAAGCTACTGATAGGTGCAATGCAACCTTTTAAAAATGCATTTTTCAATTGTTGTTCATAGGGGGAATCATTAACTTGATTTTCAGGAACTGTCATACCGCTATGATTATTAAAACATTCCAATAATGTAGCATAGTACCCATCTATCGTCTCATTTTCCTGTTGTATGCATTGGTTAATGCAAGTCCAGTCTGCTCTAGGTTTCCATTTCTCAGCGATTCGGTCTGTAAGACCTTTTACTCTGTTGTCTAGTTCTGCGTCACTATGTGAGAGTGGTTTAAGCTCTGCATTAGGAGGATTCCAGGTGCCACAAATCATGTGCCAATCTGGACCTATAATTTGTCTGACTACTTTTTCTACTTCTTCCCCATTCAAGTGGTAACTCAACCTCATGCCTTGCAAATCTTCTAAAAATTTTGTAAAATTAACTTTCGGATGGGGGATTCCCTGAGTAGATTTCCGGATATCCTCCGGTGTCCATGGTCTGTATACTAAGAGAGTTGGGTCCTGCCCTGCCTGTCCTGCCTGAGGATTTGGAACCTCTATAAGCGGACATATCTCTTCCTCATTCTCATCCTGTAGGTTTCTCTCTATTTGATACGATTCTACATCCCCATGTATCTTACGTGCTCGGGACCTAGTTTCAATAGGATCTCTAATAAACGGTTGTGGTCTCGCTGAGACCTCAGGATAACGCAGAGGCGGACCAGCCTGTCCACTCGCTTCATATCCTGAAAAAGGCAACAGAGGGGGCAGGGGAGGAGGAGCTGTTACTATTACTATGTTATTATCTTCTTTGTCTAAAAATAATGCTTTTGAATTTTTAGTCTTCTTTTCCCTATGGTTTGCTTCCTCAATCCACCTGTGTGCCTGAGGAATGCCTAATTGGCATTGCTTTTTTGCCTGACCTCCCGCATCAGATTTAAGTTGCTTAAGGAGTTTAACCAGTGATGTTTTATCTAATTTACCATCGAATTCATATTTGTTAACCCATTTTGTATAACACCTAACATTATCAGAATGTTGTGATTGCATATATTTTGCGTCTTCGGTTAGGGGCGGATCTCGTGATGTTTTAGTGCACTGATTTCTCATGTTAAAAGAAAATGTTACGTAACCCTTCTTATCACTTGGTACCAAAATTTCAGTTCCTTTTCACAGTTTATCTAGAATAACTGCCTACCTTATTCTGTTACCCTGATCTATGACCAATGCACAGTAATTCCTTTTGTCCCTGATCTGCATAACAAATTTTGACAACAATATTTACTGTAACCTAGTCCCTGATCTAAAACAAAAAAAAGGCAAAATCTTCCTACCTGAGCCTCCGGTATTGAGCCATCCAGGATCCGCTCTTCGGCCACAGATCAGAAAGTGGCCAGCCTCTTTAAACAACAATTCAGTAGGAGGTCTTTTCACCCAAGAAGAACCATTTCGGTAACTTCTCCTGCGCAGTATTTGACCACCGGTAGACTCTGATCTGCAGCTGTCTGAGGGATTTCCGGCTAAAGAAGGACCAAACTGTTAAATAAAATAAAAAGATCAATACACAGGAGGTTCAGGTTCAAAAGTTTACTAGTGTACACCAGGAGGCAAAAAACGTGCAAGTACAGAATTTTGTCTGACATGAAACAGGAAGTACACAATTCTTATAGTCTTTTACATTCAAGTTGTGCCCACCTTACTGACATGATAAGTCACAGGGCATCTACATCACTTTAGCTTACAGTCTTCTATGCATTAAATAATGCTGATGCTGTATATTTAAAAAAAGTTTTCCTCTGGTAACAATACGGCCTTGCTATCCACCTGGTCAGACCTAATATCTTTCTGTAAAGTTACTTCTTCAAGGTTTCATATTAGTCCGAATACAATAACAGATTCATTCTTCTAATACACTTCTTTGTTCCCCTGTAACACTTTCCCAACAGCTGCATGTTATCTAGTAACACATACACAAGGCCAAATCATCCCAGCAGGAAAGAGCAGAAGATTTCATTATTTCACATATTTAATTTCCTGACCCAGCAGATAATTACTTGTGAAAAGCATAAACATTAAAACTTGCTGAACTAGCAGCTGCCAGGGTCAGAGGTCAATTTGCTACAAGCCACACTGCAGTTTCAAAAACTTTTTGCAATTATATATGAATTCATTCTTTTTGATATATCATTAATCGAATAAAATGCATTACATACTACTTTGCTTTTAAACTAGCACTTCACATATATTCAAATACATATTTCTCTAACAAGGGGACTACCACCTATGTGGTAGTTTGTAGGTACTTTGTTATTTCCAAAGGGAATAACTATGCACTTTTTGACATTTAACTTGAGGCCACAATTTTGACACCAGGTATCCGTCTCAATGAGACCCTTTTGGAAGATGTCTATGTCAGCTGGTGAGTCAATTATAGCCCCTAGTTTTCAGTCATCTGCAAACTTGGTTAGCCATAGTTCTGTGCTTGTCTGTACCTCTGAGTAGTATATGCTGAACAGGAGGGGTCCTAGGACTGAGCCCTGGAGAATGCCACTTGTAACTGGTTAGAGTCAGACCTAGCTCCCGCAACTCTCACCATGTGGGTTCTGTCCGTGAGCCAATTGGCAACCCAGTGACATAGGGGTTTATGTTCAGATTGGTGAGCTTGTCTATTATACCAGAATGGGGAATGGTGTCAAAGGCCTTTACAAGGTCTAGGTAGGCTGTGTGTACCACCTTTCCCTTGTCTGTAGCCTTGGTAATTGTCTCAAAGAAGTCCATCAGATTTAGGAGGCATGATCTGCCTTTAATAAAGCTGAACTGGGTAGGGTCTAGTGTTTGGAGGTTCTCAATGTCTCTGTTAATGAGTTCCATGATGATGTGCTCCATAGCCTTGCAGACCAAGCTAGTCAGACTTATAGGGCAATAGTTCCCGGGGTCTATTGTGGCGCCACCTTTGTGGAGCAGAATAACCATTGCTGTGCACCACTCTATGGGTACATAGCCTGTGGAGAGGCTGAGTTTGAACAGTGTGTATAGGTGAGGGGTTATTTCATCTTTGAGCTTGTGTAGGACACAGCCTGGGACACCGTCTGGTCCCATTGATGCTGCATTTTTGGCTTTGGAGAGGGCTATTTTAACCTGAGTGTCTATGATTTCAGGGGCTCTACATTCTTCTGGTATGGTTATGAGCCCTTTTGGTGGTGAGAGGGGGTGAAGTTTGCACTGAACCTTTCTGCCAGGATGTTGGTAATATTGGTTGGTTCAGTGTATTTTGTGCCATTCTGCATTAACTCCGAGCAGATCTGAACATTGCCACTTAGATTCTTGACATAGCTAAAGAATGCCTTGTTATCTTTTGGAGTCCTGGGCAAGTTTCCATTCAAAGCTCGCCTTGGACAATTTTATGAGGGATTGTAGTTTCTTGCTGATACTGATCAGGGATGTCTTTCCTTCTTGGGATTTTACTCTTTTCTGTACTAGTTTCCTCTTTCTATTGTATAGCTTGTTTATGAAAGGGGTCCACCAGACTGGTTTCCTTTTCTTGGAAGAGTGAGTCTTGGTTTTGCTTGGGATAGCATGATCCATGCATTCTTGTAGGTGCCCGTAGAATGCATTCATAAAGGATTTTGCAGCTTGGACAGCATTATCCTTTAGCATGGGGGGCTTTGAAACTTTCTACCTCCTTCTAAAGTAACGTGAAGTTTGCTTTAGAAAAGTTTTTCATGGCGGTTTCCTTGTCCAGAAATGGGGGCGGAATGTGGATATCCAAAGTGATTTGTTTATGGTCAGATCTAACCAGCAAGGGGTTGACCTCCAGTGTGGAACACCGGTCGCCCATGTTGGTGATGATCAGGTCCAATATGTTGTCACCTCTGGTGGGAGTGTTGACCAGTTGTACCAGGAAATGATAGGCAAGGGAGTTAGTACTTGAGTAGTTCTCTCAGTTAATGTTTGGGTAGTTGAATTCACCCAATATAAGGGTGTTTGGTAGGACCTTTATGTGACCTTTATGTTACCCAGTGTTTCCAAAAATGTGGAATGGGGTCCTGGGATATGATGGGTGATCTGTAGCAAGCTACAATTTGAATTGCAGTTTTGCCCATTGTTAGTTGCACATGGATAATCTCTGAAGCATCGTGCTGTGCCACTAACCTGGAGGTCTGGGTATCCTTGATGAATATGGATACTCCCCCGCCTTTTGTATTTTGGTCTGGGTTCTGTGGCCAAAATGTATGGTATGAGTTGTAGTCTGGTAGTGCTGCGGTGCTCTCTGGAGCCTTAAACTAGGTTTCTGTTACTGCACATATAGCGATTTTCTCCATATTGAGGAGTGCCTCAAGTGCGTGCATTTTGAGGTTAAGACTTCTGGCATTGAGTAGTATTACCCTCAGATTTTTGTTACTTGTGCTATTTACAGCGGTGGGTTTGTCTTTTGAGCCTTGCCTAAAATAGGCACTATGGGGGTGGCAAGAACCTTGGCCAGTATTTGAAAGCCTAACAGTGACAGGTGCAAGCCATCTCTAGCGAGGAAGCGTGGCTTGTCGAGCATGTCATCCTAGGCAGACAGACATTGGAATTCCTTTGAATGACACCAGGAACTTAGCCAATTGATTTTTTTTCTTTATACCATGGTATTATTCTTGGTGAGGGCAGGATGCTACTCAGGGTCAGGGTCATACAAGCCTGAGCTATGTGATCAGAGAGCTCTTCCATGTCTCTTTTCATGTAGTCCAGGGGGGTACGTCTCAGGTCATTCACACCAACATGGACAATGACAGAGTCATATTTGTACTTGTTCTGGCGTGACCTGAGTGCTTGTTTTATGTGGCGGATCATAGCACCCGACAGGCAGCTAACAGTAACCTTCTCCTTATTCAGCCTAGTGAGTGGGATGTCAGTGTGCCTGACTATAGAGTCACCTATTACTAGTATGTTGGGTATGTTATTTTTCCTTGAGTGCTGTGATTGCATGGCACACTGGTTTTGTGAAGTATGATTTTCATGGTTTGTGTTGGGGGGGGGTGAAGGTGGCTTGGATGTCTGCTTTGGAGGGCTCTGTTGCTTTTGCAGATTTTTATTTAGTGTCTCCGAGTATGTTTTCATGTATTTACGTGTGTTTTTGCCATTGCTGGTTTAATGGGTCTTTGTGAGACTGGTGGTGTGATGCCAGTATTTCCCTTCTCCTCTTGACTGTCTGATCCAGTCTTGGGTTAAGAGAGCTTACCCTCCAGTTTGGCTGTATAATTGCATCTCTTGCATATATTAGTGTTTGGTGGTAGGAGGAGAGGGCTGTCTGTGTACATGAGGCAGCTGTAACATTTCTGCAAAATGCTCAGATTCACAAGTTGGACTGGAGAGTACACCTGAAACCGCCCTTTGGGCATGCTTGGATAGGTACAGTAAACTGTTTTACTGAATGGCTGGTAAGGTCGAATAGAGAGCCTTGTTCTTGTGTAGCGTTAGGGTTTATAAGTGCTTGCTATGAGTTTTGAGCAAGTGCCGGGCTGAGAAATGAATGGCTTGAGTGCTTAAGTGGAAAGTTTGTCTAGTTCCAAGGGAAAAATTGAAGAGGAGACTTTGTGGAGCCGGGAATAGTTATACCCTAGCTAACCAGCGCTGCCTGGCACACAAAACTGGGCAAATGCTGTTTTTATAGCAGGGAAATAAAAGAGATAGAAATTAGCCTAAAATGGCCAATAAACTACTACTTTCTGGGCTGAAACCACTCCTCCATGGACAGATAGGCTGCTCAAAGCTTCCCTCTCTCACAGGTGAACAGAGAAACTTCTTTCTATCTGAGTAAGGTATGGGCAAACACAGAGATTTGTAACATAGCCTTGAATTCAGCACTAACCTGAAAACTAGACTATACTAGCTAAGAAGGGTGGGAAACAAGTATATATACATATATATATTATTTTTTTTTTTCAGAAAATAAAGCAGATACAATCAAAAAAACACTTTAAATGCACATAAAAAGATGCTTATTGTTATATATCTCAGTTCAGAGTTGTAGTCAATGCCCCTAGTAACAAAGTAGGAAGAAACACAAATACAGTAAAAGCAGATGAATAAAGTGCAAATGTTTTATTTATATATATATATATATATATATATATATATATATATATATATATATATATATAAAAAGAAAAGTCTGATTTAAACAAGTTACCCAATTAACCAGAAAAAAAAACTCAAAATTGAGCCCAGTTCCAGCAGTCTTCAATCAGACAAGTTCTAACTGCACACTCCCGCTACTAAAGTGCAGGGGAACCTTCTCCAAAATAGATGGCCTGGATCAGTGTTCAAGTAATACAAACAAAGCTAGATTCAACAGGCCTGAATCTGGTCCTATGTTACAGCAACAAGGTGCACCAATTTCAGAAAGAAACAGTTTGAATAAGCAGGCACAATAAGCCTGTGACCAGAAATTCCCAGCTCAGAAGGGTAGAATCCAGCCTCACCTCTCACAAGAGTGCAGACCACAAACCCTCTTAATGTAGAATAACTGGCCTGAAGCCCAAGTGCTTAAACCAGAACTAATACACTTTTAGAATAGCAGACACTGAGCTGTCAATTAGCAATTTCCATCTTAGAAGGATGTAAGCTACCTGTCCTGCCACAACAGTGCAGACCACAAACCTTCTTAATGTAAAACAACTGGTATGAAGCCCAAGTGCTTAAACCAAAAGACTTATAATAACAGTTACAATTTAATCATGCTGCTACCAAGCAGCAATAAGTGCAGTAGAATAAATAAAATTGAGTACTTTTAAGAACAGGCAAAAGCAAAATAAAGTAGGAGGAAACACAAATGCAGTAAAAGCAGATGATTTTTTTTTCTTTCTGTAAACTGTTTTTACTGAAGCTAAAACGTTCTACGTTGCACTGTGACTCACACATGGTAAAAAATGACTGTGTAAGCCTTATTGAACCCCCCAGACATTGTAGGAATATCTGAACCAGTCAATTTAATATCAATGTAAAGGGTGGAGGTATAAAGCTCAACTGTCCAGATTTTCACAGAATTTCCAGATTTTTAAATCATAGTTTTAGTCGGGTCCTCACAAAATTTGTGGTTTCACTAAATAATGCCAAATATTTGAGTTTCAGACTTCATATCCTTCAGAAAATGTTGGTAAATAAAAAACATGTTATTCTAGCAATTTTCTAAGTTTATAAGAGAAATACTTTAAATTTGCTCAAAATTTTAAGCCTTTGTCCTCCCATTATTTTTGGTTTTATCGAGATTTCTTGTGCTCACCCAAGAATATGTTTTACACTTAACACCCCACTGAGCAGAGTCTTTGACTTACCTCTACAGACTTCTTTGCCATTTTACACCATAATCCCTGAGTTGTAGTACATTCTAATGTTCACAAAATGTACTTTAAATAAACTTTCACTCACGCATACACACACACACACACACACACACACACACACACACACACACACACACACACACACACACACACACACATGCGCAGAGTGAAGGGGGGTTCCTATCCTGGGTGAAGGTGTTAGATGTGATCAGCTGATACAAATGCTGTGGTACCACACACAGTGCAACAGCACTTAAGCCATGAGTGTAATTATAATACTGGTATTCAGAATTTTCTGAATGTTGATACTGTATTTGAGGTCATGGTAAAGTGCTGAAGCATTTTCTGTGTCATATCTTAATTAAGTGTAGTTGCTAACTACTTGTTACATTTGTAACAGAAGAGTTTTTTTCTATTTTTTTAACTGATTTCCAGAGAAGGCAAGTAATATTCTATAAAACTACAGCCTTTGGTCCCAGCTCATTACTGTAAAATAAAACCACACCAGATTATGATGGCTATAGACTTTCCCAGTTTTTGTTTCACTTTTGTTAGTAAGCCAAATAATAAACACAAACAGTTGTGTGTGCAGAACTGTCTGGTCAGTGGAGATGAATGCCATTTGCTTATTACTATTTAGTAATAAATGCCCCCATAGAAATTAATAAATTCATAAATAAATGACCAATCATAAGCCTCCAGAATGTGAATTTATAAAAATACTTTAGAGTTCTTAGAAAATAACTAGATAAATAATACAGTAAACAGTTAAATAGTTAGGCAGATAATATCTGCCACAAATTGTAGTAGATCTCATATCAATGTTAAGTTGACACAGTGGCACAGCAGATAGCAGTTTAACATCACATTAAGAGGTTCGTTGGTTTGATTCATGGCTGGGATGCCTTTTGTGTGGAGTCTGCATGTCATCACTGTGCTTGCATGTGTTTTCTCAGGGTGCTTTGATTTTCTCCCACATTTCAAAGACATGTATTAAGTGGATTGGATACTCTAAATTGGCCATAGGTGTGAGTGTGTATGTGAGTGAGTGGTATGAAAGAACAAAAGTGGCAGCACCAGACACCCAGTGGTGTGAACCTTTGCTCTAAATGATTGTAAAGGAAGTGTCCTCCCTTTTCCTAGATGATTGTTACTGCTGAAGTCACATGCTGACCCATGTGCTAAAATGGGAAAAAAGTTTGTGATTGTATTGATGGATTCAGGCAGATAATAAATTTGTGCATATAAACAGGAAATAAATGTTTTGAACAAACTGACAGTTAAAAAAGTACCTATTTGCAGCTATTTTTCCAGGATATGCTTAATTAAAATTATTACTAAGGTCCAACAACAACATCAGCCAAATAGTCAGAATATATTTCAGGTAGAGGCGAAATTGCAGAGAGCTTAAAAGTGAAACAAGTAACAAGCAGAAAGTAACATTCTTTTCCAGCTTCTCTCAGCTGTGTGTTGCATCTCATTATGTTCCCACATTAACATGAGAAAGAGACTATTTAATTACTTTTTGGTCCAGCTATCTCTTTGACAAATTTTCTAATTGCAGTTTTAAGACCATTCACTTCCTGTAAGAGAATAGTCACAGATTGCCTGGATTCATGAATGGCTACATTTAGCACTAAGCAAGTCTGTATTCTTAGCAGTGATGAGCTCACTGTTTTCTTTTCATTAAACAGCCCTATATATCATGCCTGGCCACAAAACAAGGATAAGAATCAGAATATGCTAATGAAGGAATAAGTAGTGGAATTACATGCAAATCATCAGGGCAGAGTGATTTAAGAACATATAAAATACGAGCCTATATGCCGGATTCCCTTTAGCCCTCAGTTCCAAATCTCTTTGTAATCCAACCACAAAGTCAGTTAGAAAACGTTAGGAGTCGCTGCTGCTATCGTTATTAAATCTTTATGTGAAACAGGCTTTAATACAAGGTACTGATGCTGTCGCTGCTAGCAGCAGCAGCTGCAGCTGATGCTGACATACCTTAGCATAGAAGGTGTACAGTGCTTAGACCACATTTCACCTACCATGGAAATAATAGACTGCTACATGGTAGATAGGGACACCCTAGAGAAAATAATCAACATCTGCCACCATCACCTTAGATCCCATGGGAATTGTGGAGAACCCATCCAAGTGGAAAGAAGGTATATGTAGCATTATGTATACTAGTTACAGGCACTTTTCGGAGAGGACACATTGTGGATGTTGCAGGCCTCAGCCTCAGGGATATTACATCAATTTCTCAATGCAATCTGCAGCATATAAGGTAGCATATATTGTCTCCATATAATAAAGAATAACCACAGATATGGCAAAATCTCCACAAGCAAACTCTTTATTTGTTAAGTGTGTTCGTCCTTACTGGACTTCATCAGCACTTATAAGGATGAAAGTGCTTAACAGATGAAAAGTTTGCTTGCAGAGTTCTGATGAAGTCCAGTAAGGACAAAAACACTTAAATAGAGTTTGCTTGCAGAGATTTTTCCATCTCCATGATTATTTTTTACTTCTTGGTTTGTATATTCAACTTGGTCTTGTTTCCATGTACCCAAGAGGAGACAGCTATCACCATGCAAAATGTCTGTGCAATGGCTCATTTCCCTCTGGGTTTTGGGACCACAGACTGCACACACACACATAGAAATGAAGACTGCATCTGGTGAACAGGGAAGGAGTCAACGATAACAGAAAAGGTTAAACCTCTATCAACTGTCAGGTGGCCTTATGCACAGTGTTTGGTTGAGGTAACTGTGGCAGTTTCCACAGTTCCCATGTATGGCTCACCTGTGACATGTATCTAAAGTTTTCTAGGGGTGGCTCAAAGAAGAACATCTTGTAGGGGTTGTGGGTTTTGCATTGAAACCTTGGCTCATGACACCCATGAGAAATCCATAGAAACTCACTGACCAAGGTTATAATGCACATGTTCAAACTAGAAATATTGCAGAACATGTTTCAGCTTGGTAAAGTCATGTTTCCAATCTCTAGATACATCTGGAGGTGCCCTGCCATATTGCTTAATATTATTGTTAGGAAACAGTTGCACCATGGAGAACAAAGGCAAAGACTGCACTCCCTGGCACCAGAGGCAGGACCAGCAGAGACAGCAGACATGGCTGAGGAGTCAGATGAAGGACTACCATCTAGGGATGGCAGACAGAGGCATATACAATATGCTATACCAGTGGCTATGAGACAATTAGTAACTAAGTGAAAAGATAAGAAGCACATATAAACAGTAAAAGTGATACAAACAACATTATCAGACTTTACTTACCTATACACTGGCTGTGTTCTGTGAGCATTAGACAGAGGTAATCCCAGAAAAGGGAATGTCATCTGCAACATTAAAGAAGGAAATCGATGAGCTTGTAAAGAAGAGATAAATGAATGAACTCATATGTAAGTACTGTACCAAAGCCAAATGTGAGGTAAGTTTGGCCTCCCAGGCCAAGGACAGCCATAAAGAATTCTTTAGCTATGTCTGCAACCTCAAAGGCAATACACAATTGTATACAGAGCTCATTGCAAATGGAGCCACCTATACTGAGCCAGAAGACATAGCAAACCTCCTGGCTGTTAAATTCAGCTTGAACTTTACCCCTCTCTCCCCTCAACCTTCCCTCAGGAAATATCATCAAATATAGCTCTCCCTGCTATCACTAGCAAACAGGTCCTTAATGCTCTTTCTAAGACCAGGAAAACTGCATCAATGGGCCCAGACAATATCCTTCCTTCTAAATAGCACGGAGCATGACCTATCAGGGCCTCTGGAATTACTATTTAACTGTAGCCTCCAAACAAGCTTTGTGTCGCATGAATGGAGAAAGGCAACAGTTATCCCTCAGCACAAAGGTGGGCCATCTACAGACAATGGAAACTACAGACCCATAAGTATCACTAGTCTTATATGTAAAGCCATGGAAAGAATTGTCATAGAGATTATCAACAAAGATATAGTAAACCTCCAGACACTGGAGCCAACCTTGTATGATTTTGTCAAGGGCAGATCCTACCTTTGCAACCTGGTGGACTTCTTTGAGAAGGTCATCAAAGCAATGGATGAAGCCAAAATTGTTCATACTGCTTACCTTGACATGGCAAAGGCATTTGGCACAATACCCCACTCAGGCATTGTTGACAAACTCAAGAGGTTAGGTACAAACCCGTATGTCACCCAATGGATAGACAACTGGCTTACAGACAAGATCCAGGAAGTTAGAACCAGGAGTCCACCTCTATAAAGAGGCCAGTCACAAGTGGAGTCCCTCAGGGATCAGTCCTTGGACTGATCCTTTTTGGCATTTATTTCTCAGAAGTCAAGGCCAATGTCAGTGGTCTCTGGCTGACTACATTTGCAGATGATTGCAAATTGGGAGCTGTCATTGAATCTCACACTGACACAAATGTTCTCCAGGAGGGGCTGACACAAACAAGCAATGGGTTTCAGAGTCATGGACTAAAACTAAATGCCAAGAAATGTATAATAGTATCCTATGGGAAGTCATCCTCTCTGGTAACTATCATATTGACAACACACCCCTTAGAGTTGACCCAGTAGTCAGGGACCTAGGGACACATATAGATAGTAATCTAGCCTTTGACCATCATGTGACTACACTAGTGTGGAAATCATTCTACATTGCACAACTTATAAACAAGGGTATGACATCTAATTTCCAAGGAAGTTATTGTTCCACTGTATTCAGCATTCCTCAGACCTGTCATTGAGTACATTGCCCCCTTTGGTATGTACCTAACCAGGCATATCCAACAATTGGAACATCCACATAGGTTTCTCACTAAAAGAATACAGGTTATAAGTAAAACATCCTATGCAGACTGCCTCAAATCCCTATCCCTGTATTCTGTCTCTTACAGACTTCTGAAAGGGGAACAATGCCTGGCATACAGGAAATTGTCAGACTCCACTTTGATGGACCTTCTGCATATCCACAAATCAAACAGCATCAGAATTACCCATTCTAGAGACTTAAACCTTGCTTGTGATATAAATAGGTCCTGCTGGAGAGATAGGTATGTATCCCAGAGACTACCATGCCTATCCATGTCCATGTGAACCAGAGTTCCTCCCTAACCCAATTCAAGTGCAACTTGGACAACTGGATGGGAAATCAAAATTTCATCCCTGGTTTGGCACCTATGTCTCTAATGGACACAGGTAACCTGTAAATGGTTCATCTCCCAAACCCCTGCTTACAATTATCAAGGGCATCAGAACTTGTCAGAGATATGGGATGCATGGCTGGGCTTAAAAAGGCTCTCGTGGTCATTAGCCTAGTAAACACTTATGACCCTATGAACCTATGTACTTCATTAAGGTAGGATATTGCTCTACTGTGCAAGAATGTCAGCAGTAACTCATGAAATATATCTGCAACATAAATATATAAAATCAATTAAGGTGGTACAAGCTATATAATGGCTTTTCCCTGCACATGTATACAACCTGTGAGTGAAGCCTTATCAGGCTGATGCCAAATAAATAAACCCAAAATGTTCAGTTAAATTTCTCCATAATTCATATATATATATATATATATATATATATATATATATATATATATATATATATATAGTTGGTTCCCTATTACGCCATCCCAGATGCAGGTTGTGTCGAACAGTAAAGAGCGAAAAGGCAAAATAGAGAAGTGGCGTTTCAGCGAATTCTTTCCCTGGGAAAGAATTAGTTTGGCCACTTTTGCTACTTTACCTTTTTGGCATTGTAGTGTGATCTCAGAGTTTGTATATTTAAGTAGGGGGTGTGTGGGGGGCACACACCCCCCCACGTTAAGTAATGTTTTACTGTTTTTTTTTTTTTATTTTAGAACAGCAATTGTTTTCCATTGGAAAATAATCACTGTTCTGAAGTTTCAACGTTGTAAGCTTTTGCTTACATGGGGTCGATTATCTGTCGTTCGCTCTTCTGAGTGTGCGAGATATATATATATATATATATATATATATATATATATATATATATATATATATATATATTTATTTATTTATACAAACATAACCTAGAGAACACTAGCTAAGAAAATTATCAAAGTAATAAGCAAACTTCAGAAGGCATCTGTGGAACGTAAATAAAGTTAATAACTTTTCAAAACAATCATCAGAAATAATGCAGACTATAAAAAATATATATGACTATAAAATTACTGGTTCTACTTGCTGCATTATTTCTTATAATTGTTTTGGAAAGTTATTTACTTTATTTAAGTTTCACAGATGCCTTTGGAAGTTTATTACATACATATATAAATATATATATATATTTATAGTTGGTTCCCTATTACACCATCCCAGATGCAGGTCGTGTCGAACAGTAAAGAGCGAAAAGGCAAAATAGAGAAGTGGCGTTTCAGCGAATTCTTTCCCTGGGAAAGAATTAGTTTGGCCACTTTTGCTACTTTACCTTTTTGGCATTGTAGTGTGATCTCAGAGTTGGTATATTTAAGTAGGGGGTGTGTGGGGGGCACCCCCCCCCACGTTAAGTAATGTTTTACTGTTTTTTTTTTTTATTTTAGAACAGCAATTGTTTTCCATTGGAAAATAATCACTGTTCTGAAGTTTCAACGTTGTAAGCTTTTGCTTACATGGGGTCGATTATCTGTCGTTCGCTCTTCTGAGTGTGCGAGATATATATATATATATATATATATATTTATTTATTTATACAAACATAACCTAGAGAACACTAGCTAAGAAAATTATCAAAGTAATAAGCAAACTTCAGAAGGCATCTGTGGAACGTAAATAAAGTTAATAACTTTTCAAAACAATCATCAGAAATAATGCAGACTATAAAAAATATATATGACTATAAAATTACTGGTTCTACTTGCTGCATTATTTCTTATAATTGTTTTGGAAAGTTATTTACTTTATTTAAGTTTCACAGATGCCTTTGGAAGTTTATTACATACATACATATATATATATATATATATATATATATATATATATATATATATATATATAAATTTATAAATACAAGGATCGTAAACAAGCAGTGAAATTGTCCAATCAACTCTTGCCGTGTCTGCATAACCCTACTGGAGTCCCTCAAAGCTGCTTCCTCTGACCCCTACTCTTCAACGTTTTCACAAACAACCTTCACACTGCCTCTCACCCTGGAACACTCATCCAATACGCTGATGATTCCACCATAATCTGTACTGCTCAATCACTACCAGAACTACTTTCAAAAATTCAACAGTCTTTTACTGCCATCAAAACCTGGCTAAGAAATGCCCAACTCATTCTTAATCCAAAGAAGACTAAACTAGTACTCTTTCACCCCAAAAACACTTCCCTTATCACTGATCATTTCAACATCCTTTTATCTGACAACACTGTCATAGAAATAGTGCAGGAAACTAAACTTCTAGGAGTTATCATTAACAATAAACTTTCACTTGTCCCCCATATACAGCAAAATGTAATGAGAACTTATCAAAAACTGAGACTCTTATATAATGATAGACATTTATTTACTGCATCAACCAAAACTACCCTTGGAAAAACATTTTACTTCCCTCTCTTCTTTACAGTGATCCTATCCTACCTAACTTACAAACTTCTACCCTACGCAAGATGGAACAATGCTATAACAAAGTTGCAAAGATTGCCACAAACTCTAAATATCACACACACACCAGTGTAAACTGCTACTAAAACTAAACTGGCTTGAACTCCCCAACCAACTTGCCTTTATTCAGATATCTACCTTGCACAACCTTATTTTCAAGCTTACTGCCTGACCTGCACTAGTCAGTCTAGTCACACCTTACACACCAAATTGAACCCTATGATAAGAAAACAAAAATATCTTAGCTCTTTCAAAACCTAAAAGAAACCAGTCCACTCTCTGTATTCATACCCTGTCTCTATACTATGGAATGCACTACCTCTATCTACCAGATCTATATCTGGCCTAACCCATTTCAAAGCCTCTTTAAAAAATTATTGCAGAAATACATGTCTCTGCTCCTGAATAAAGCCTGCCTAATTCCCAGCTTTTCCTCTTCTTCCACATCAGCAGCATCCTCCTCTTCTGTCACATTTCACTACCTCAAAGTCTGCAAGGTCCTAAGGCTCTCCTAACTCCTCCTCTTCTTCTATACCATCTCCTTAAGCTACTGCTCAGACTGTAATGCCTCTATTCTTCTTAAATCTCTCACTATCTTTCTGCATCACTAACTTTCTGGCTATTATTTTCCTAACTGAAACCAGCATTCTATTGTTTCATGTACTATAATAGTCAATGTCATACAATGCACTAACTACATACTATTTTTGGACACTATCTACTCATAGGCTACATATATGGTGAGAGTGACTATTATTGTCTATAATGTTTTAACTCTATAGAATTGTCTAGATGTGTAGTACACATTGTAATATCTTGTAGTATAGTTTATGTTCTTTCAACTTATTTTTACATAGTATTTCTAATGTCATTTGTATTGTATTGGGTTATACTGTAATTGTATTGTACTGTATATGGAGTTTTCTCCCAAGGCCTCTGCTGAAAACAGGTTCTGTAGACCCAGTCAAACCACCACTGTAAAAAAATGTAAAATAAAATAAAATAAAATTAATATACGTGATCAATGAATGCATTCCTCATAAATAGAAAATACAGCATAACCAAGTAAGACACAGATAAGAATAGGCAATCCAATAGAGTAAACCAATTATATATAGCCCAATTTCATATGCTTGGCATGCTCACTACTGTGCATCATACATATAAGTGTTCCAAGTTAGTCACCACAGCAACAACCAGGATAATCTCAGCATCATCTGCAAAAGTTACTGAGCAAACAGTAAATCATACTTAATAAGACTATACTACTAACTCTCCTATTACAACTACAAGCATGACCAAAAATACTAACACTGTTTAACTTGAGCAAATAACACAAAAATGTAATTCAGCAAATAATCATGAGGAAAGCAGGCATCTGACTAAGCAAGAACTATCAATCCATTCTATGCATCACACATTGGCATCCCAAATACAGTCATGGTCAATTATTATTTTAATAGCAACTGTTATACCTTCTTTAAAAAAATGAATACTGCAAAGTGTAGACAACATTCAGTTGTATAATAAAACAGCTAAGGACTCTTAAAAATAAACTATTCCCCCAGGAACTACAATAACAAAAACTCAATTCTTCATAATGGAATGAGAGTTATTGCAGGCATATGCAACAACCTTACCATAAAACATTATCAGAAGTGTTACTTTAACAGTTAAATTTCTATTATGTTAGAAATGTATTCACATCCTCAGAGAAATGTTTTGTAGCAATGCATGTAATATAAGTTAAAGATCACTGCAATAGCAAGTGTTATACCTTCATTACAAGCATAACCATGCAAAGTTCAGATATCACTCAATTTGATAGGGAAACATAATTAAAATCATAACTGTAAGAATTCCTTATAAAGAACATAACATACCTTGACAGGAATTGTAATACACATCTCCCAAAATAATGCAAATGCAGAAATCCGATTTGCTCAGACAGCACTATTTTAGTTTTGAAGAACTTTGTGAATCCAAGCAATCATAACTACTGTGAAATAAGTCCCATAGCCACAGGTTGTGTTTATATCATGTAGATATATGTAGATATCTATATTTCTCTCTATCTCTCCCTCTCTCTCTCTCTCTCTCTATATATATATATATATACATATATATATACATGTGTGTGTGTGCATATATGTATATATCTATATATGTGTGTGTGTGTGTGTGTGTGTGTGTGTGTGTGTATATATTTATATATATATATATATATATATATATATATATATATATATATATATATATATACATATATATCTGGACACGTGGGATATGAAAAACTGGTGTTAGCTTATTCTCACACCTGAATCACTCCATTTTCCTCAAGATACTGGGCAAGTAAAAATGGTATGAGGACCTACACAATGCCATAGACACACACTAGTAGTACAAGAGTGAGTATTCAGAACTGTGGCTAGCTAATGCCTTGGAAGTGTGGCTCATCAAAAGGAGCGCATGATTAATTAAGTCTTTAACACTCCTGCTACTGAAATGTACACTTACAGTTGAAACATCAGGGAGAAAAGGCTTACATTTACTGACTTAGGAAATAACCTTTATGATAATATAGTTAAAAGATAACTGTGCCTCTGAGTAAAAAGAGTCTGCAAGTCATATTAAATATATACAACTTAAACATGCAAACAGAAAAGTTCAAAATTATTGAAAATTCTAATGCAATAATGTTACAAATCCATCAAAATTAAGTAATGCTTGCAAAAAAGGAAGTGAACACTTATGTTGCAGACATTTATACAATGACATGCTTAAGTAGTATTATTTGTGCAAATATGCCATTCAACAAGATTTCTACATTGAAAAGACAGAGAACAAGTGTGACAACATTAGTACATTGCTCCCCTAAATGTAAAATATTAGAGTTACTCGGGTCTATATTATAACCTTGAAGATATACAGTCAGAAATACCCATTGATCAACTCATAATTGTCGAACATCCTCTTCACTGAACTTCGACATCACTGATTTCTTTCCAAGGGAAAGAGATCAGTAGCCCAACAACCCATGACACATAATAAACACTATTATACCCCCAAACTAAATATACTAACTCTGAACTCACACTACAGTGGGGAAAAGGGCAGATTTAAAATAATGGCCAACCAAATTCTTTCCCATGGAGAGAAATCAATGATGTGGCCATTCACTCAAGAGGACTTTTGACACTTATGTGTCAATTAAAATGCACTCATGATTATGTACCTTTGAATATTTAATATAGACCTGAGTTACTCAGCCGATTACATGCACTCAATCTTCTCTACCTCATGTTATTAGTGTTGATGTAGCTTTTAACCTTGCCAACATTTTATGGTAATGTCATGGTTTCACAGTTCAGTTCTAGACAGGGTGATATCTGTGTGAAATTAGGGATCCTTAATGACAACATTTTAATGGTATAAGATCAGAGAGTTGGGAAATCATCATACTGATTAAATTTTATGTTTTATCCTATGTGTAATGTTTAGTATTGTGCAGAGGTGACTGCCACCAGTGACTATCAGTGAATGACATTTAATGTCCCAAGGCAAAATCTCAAAAGTTTTAAAGTTGGCATGCTATCACTAGTGCAAATGAGAGTGGTGACTCTGCACTTCCGTTAACACTCTGGACAATACTGAGTGAAAAATACACCTGTTGTGTAACTTTTTCTGTGGTTCATCACATTAATACGGTAAGATGTGAGGGGCAACACAATTAATGCAGAGTTTGAATCTTGGATACTTTTAACTTACTTTCTATGCATTTGAATCAGAAGTACAGTTTCAGTTGTTGTTTGAGTTGTAACAAGAAAAATGTCTATAATGAATAATAAACAAAATAAGTTTGATCTGTGTCAACTGCAGTCCCCTTAGTATTGATTATAGTAATAACGCATTTGTATGTGCATGATGTAACAAATATGCAATGGACTAAAGTTTGCAGAAGTAAAATCAGCGAAATAATGAATTGGGAAGTATGGATCCTTAATCAAAACATTTGTAAATATGTGTGAACAATTATTCATGACAGTGAGACATTTCTTTAACACAGGTGTATATTATACTTGTATATGCTGTGCATAAGAGTTGTATATGCTAGGCATAAGATGAACTCATTTAAACACCCATGTGACCTCTCCCTCAATAAGTCTCATGACAAGTTATACAAGAAATGCAAGTTTCCCTGTGGCAGATGTTGTTAAAATAGTCAGTATTTCAGGATAAGGTCATAGTTGCTGGGTTCATATCTAGATATGCATGTGCCATTAAAATTAGGGATCCTTACTGTCAATATTTCACATTTAGAAGGGCACCTTGGCATGTTTTTTTCTTCTTGTCTTAGCTTCTGCCTTTGTGTGATATTTGACATTCTACACTGTTGACTTTTGGTGCTAACTAGCAGTGAATGGCAGTTAATCATGGTAAAAACTCAGAATTTTATTTGGCATGCACAAAGACATAGCCATCAGTAGTGCAAATGTGACTGATGGTGGTGCTTTCACTTACTACTCTGGACAGTACTGAGTGCAGAATATACAGCTGTTATGCAAATTTCCCTGTTGCTCAACATGCTAATGCAGTGAGCAACAACAGAGGTAATGCAAGGTTCAAACCCTGATAACATGTTGCTTTACTGAGTGGGTCAGAATAAAGTACTGCC
Source organism: Protopterus annectens (assembly GCF_019279795.1). Taxonomy (NCBI): domain Eukaryota; kingdom Metazoa; phylum Chordata; order Ceratodontiformes; family Protopteridae; genus Protopterus; species Protopterus annectens. The sequence goes on along the minus strand of NC_056737.1, from coordinate 1,755,347,684 downwards.
AGTTACTTTGTATTAGTATTGGAACAAGATGTACAACTGTCAAGTTGCCAGCTAAAACTTCCTATACAACTTTGTGTAGTACATGCTAAATACGTTAACTTTACTCTGTGTGAAATGTCTTAAGCATAACAATGATCAGAGTTAATTTAAAGTACACTTGCATATGTTTAATGTTACCAGCATTTATTAGAATAAAGTTTGACTCATTACAGTTAACAACATTAGGTGTGTGTGGCAGTATGTCGTTTAAAATATGTATGGTTCCTTCCTTAACATGCATTGTTGAGAGTACACAAATCATTACAAAGGAAACTGTTTTACAGGGATAAATAATTGCCTCAAACTATAAGTCCAGTAACCTAAAACTCCCCCAGGCACTTTTGCGTGTTTTCTATTGCACAAAAAAAAGCAGCAATATTGTCCGTAATTCTGTACAGGCTGGTGCATGCAAGATCTAAAATGGGTGGAATTCTCTTGCTATTTTCCTGATATTCTTGAGAAGACATGGCAGGTGATGTTGTGGATGGTGTTCCATTTAGAGCCCAAAGGTGGGATCATCAGGAGTTAAGGATTCTTTGTTGCACTTCTCATAAAGCACTATAGCTGTAGAAGGACTGTACTGACTCTCAGTACAAGGCTGAGGCTTGGAATAGATTTGCCAAGGCTGTCACCAGTTCAACTAGTACACCATGCACTGATGAACAATGTTGTCACCATTATAGTGACATAAAAACACACAAGCAGGACCTCCTTAGTTGATGGAAAAAATTAGAGCAGCTAGCACCCCAGAGTTATGTAAGTATACTGACCCATCACCAGTCAATACAATACCATGGTTTGCCAAGTCATACTTCATTTTATTATTTTTTTTTTTCTGTTTTCTCTTCTGTAAAGCTTCTGAAGAAACTGAAAAGAAACAGCAGGTACAGGACCAATTGGCTTGCCTCAAGGAGGCACTAGGTAAGTATGGCTTAGGTATGAATGCTAGCAAAATCATAATACATCAGAGATGTAATGAACTTTATCAGTTTTCAGGAGATCAGTCCATATGAGCTTGAGACACATATGACTGAGCTGGCATACCTTACATTTATTTATTTATTTATTGACATTTGATTACTGGGAAAGCACGATTAGATAGAAGCCCATTTTCAGGGGAGGCCCGGGGTCAAAATCTCCAAATTATTACAAGACATTTCAAGAACAATAATTTTAAAATCTTCAAAAATTACACAAAAGCATCTGAAGTTTAAATAATTATAACAAATTAGACATAAAAACATTGGTTAAGAATCGATACAAGTTATATGACAATCATTTAATATTTAGAGAAATTTTAGACAGTTTGTTGAGAAATTAAATGTACGTTGGTCTAATACAGATGGAATTGCAATATGAAGTGAGGGAAAAACAGGCTTATGGTATATTTAGAAAGGAAGTCAGGGAAGTGAATTTGATAGAAGTAAGGAAGCACATGAAGAAGGGAGAGTAAGGAGGTATAAGGAATGAAAAGGTACTTGTTCACATTTAGGGATATCGTTTATCCTGGTTTTGAGCAAGAACAGAGTGGTTTTGAAAGATGGGAGGCAAAGTATTGACCTGATGGATACTGGTAAGGACTTCCAGGCCATAGCAACCTTGTATGATGATAGACAATGCCCAGCAGATTGGCTAGGTTTGCAGACAGAAGGATTGCAATGACTGATTGGGAACATAGCTGTGTAGAGTGTTTTTTAGTGCTGGACAGGCAGATGGATACCAGATAATTTTATAGGTAGTAAGAAGTTGATAAGGTAGTTCTAACCAATTTAGACTTTTTAGTGTTATACAGTGGTAGGTTCTGAAAGGACTATTTGCTGCAAATTTAGCAGCTTTGTTATAACATTGTTCAAGTTGGTTAGTTTGAGGTTAGTAATGATGGGAGCATCATAAACATGAGTGGAGAGGAGATAAGTAGTAGCAAGTGTAGTTTTAGTTCCATTGGTGAGAAAGTTTTTGGCTCTATAAAGTATTCCTAATTTTTGATGACTTTTTCTTAAGCAATTTTGTATATGCAGGTTGAATGTAAGATTGTCATCCACTATCACCCCTAATAATTTGCTATGAGAAGTGACTTCAGTCATTGTATTATCAAGAGAGAGGACTTTAAGTTTTGTTTTTGCTTGAGAGAGGGATACGGGGGAAGAAAAAGTAGTAGTTTGGTCTTTTTTGGGTTGAACATGAGTTATGAGTTAAGAAGCTATGTTTCTGTGGCTGTTAAGGCTTCTTGAGTAATTTTTTTTGGAGGTATACCATGCTGTCAGATATGCAAATGACAGTGGCATCATCTGTGTATTGTATCATGGTGGCCTATTGAGTGGATGTATAGAGGGTGTGAGTGAAACTGTTAAAGAGAAGAGGACCGAAGATAGATCCTTGTGGTACACCAGTGGTAACTGGGAGGTAAGAGGAGAGTGTGGAGTGCCATTTTACTGACTAATGCCTATTGGACAAGTAGCATTTGAACCACAGAAGGGTGGGCTGAGAGATGCCTAGTGAGGACATAGTTCCATCCAATGTAGGCCTTTTAGTGTTACACAGTGGTGGGCTCCCACCACCATCCTGCACATTCCTCTATTCTTGTGTACTACCCTCTGTCTGTCTCCCATTTTAACCACTGTCCTATAAACCCCTTTCACATGCTTAATTTGCTCAAAAATGAATCACACACACCACACATGGCCAGAGATGGCCCCTACAAGAAACCATTAGTTTTGGCCTTCAGCCAAGGGTCATGCAGCAGTGGTAAATGCCAGTAATGGGAATTTCACATCCTATGAAAAAAAATGAAGATTTTTACCTTTGACTTCACCAGTATAGCTATCATCCCACAAATATGCTTAGCCCCTCTGCACTATAGAAGTAATAGACTGATGTCATTATAAGAAAACAGTTACTCTTACATGTTTATTAGCCTACAGGGTATAATATACATCTTATGGGATTTTATAATTATTATTACTGTGATGAAGCCTGATGCCTACGTTCTCCCTTGCTCAAATTTTTTGCCAATGTCCCTTCAAATGTATATTTTTTTACAATTAGAAGTATGATTTCCTATGTGGTCTGCTCAGGTCTGTAAACAGCTATTGAACAGTGTATAGGTTCTAATCTAGAAGTATGTCAAACATATTTTAATGTTTTTTTCATACTAATATTATGTGTGAAACTGGTAGCTACATATGTTATTAATCTACAATTATCCTGCTTATGTAGTAATCATGTCTTTACTTTCTTACTCCTGCTGGCTCCCTGTTGGAAATACTTTATTATACTTTATTGTAATGAGAAAATTAAGATTAACACATCTCACAGAAGAACAGAAATGGTCCATAAACTCTCTCTCCCTTTCTCCTTCGTTCCCCTCCATGTTGCCAGTCTTTGTCCTCAGCATTTTTGTGATGTCCGGCATTGAGCAGTAAGGTTAGCTGATGGCAAATGACAGTTCATGTCTTATGGAAAAACTGGTAAGTTTTGGCCTCCAGATATGTTAGTCTACTGCCCCTCACATTAATGTGCTTAGCCTTGCTGTACTATGGAAAAGAAGGCTGACAGAACTATGAGGAGGCAGTTATGTGGAACAGACTGCAAGGTTAAATGTATACCATATGGGATGTTTCAATTGCCATTAATGTTATGTAGTATGATGTAACATACTCCAATGTTTCAACTGTTTTCATAGTCCCTTCAAAAGTGTGTATTTTAGCACCTGACCTTTACAATCCATTATAGTGTGATCAGCTCATGATCATGTCTGTAGACTGCTGATGCAGATTGGTAGGTGTTTGAATGGAGCATCAGGTCTAAGCTTGTGGACATTATCATTTTGTATTCAGTTTTGCCCTGCTAAATTATGGATACATATATTTCTCTACCAGAAGTACCCTGCTTGATCTTTTATGTTGTTCACAATCATTCCAACCCAGTGTATACCTTTCCAGCTATAAGTGCAACACATCTGGTCAAAGCAAGGATTTATGGGGAGACAGTTATACAACATAAGGCGCAATTTAAAAATGTTGGTCTTATATACTTAGATGGTGGTAGGAGTAAATCTTTAGCATTTTCTGAAGCATGTGAATTCTGATATGTAGATGTATGCTGTCATGGGCAGACATTATTAATCAATCATGTAATATAATGACATGCAATTCCATAAGGAACATTACAACTTGCTTTAAACATGTGGTCAGTCAGAAAAATGAGGACAGTGTAAATATGCCCCTGTACTATCCATCTAATGAATAATTCACTGCAGTGAGCATGTTTAAATGATAACACAGAAAACATTAACATGACACACATCTGTTAAGAAATGTCTCAGAATCAGATCTGGCTATGTGTCTGTACTCCTTATATGTCCAAAACCTGGCATGGAGTATCATAAACCACTGTTAATTTCCATTCTAAGTTCAAAAACCTCAAAAATAAGTATACATATGCCAATACTTTGCCATCAATAGTGCAAATGTGTTTGTCAGTGATGGTCTTCAGTAAGCAATTTTGGCTAAAACAAAAAAAAAAGTCACTGGCTTGTATCAATTTTATTGTATGCTGTCTAGACATTAAATACTATAAATTAGGAATATATTCACTTGGTTGAAAAGACAACATGCCAAATCAAAAAATGTTGAAAACTCAAAATATTGAAAAAGGGAATTTATTCTTTCCCCATTTTGTGCAATTCCAGAGCGGGTATATTTACTTAGATGGAGGTATGGGGGTCACAGCTCACCCACATGGGGGTGCAAGGCAGCTTGCCCCTACATTAAATTTATTTTCAGTTTTCTGTGTTTTCAACAGTCTGTGATTCAATATTTTTGTATTTACAATCAAATGTATTCCAAAATTATGTTGATACTATAACACATTATACTTGCAAATGATGTGCAAAGGTGTGGGACCTCTGAACACATAGTTGCTGAGCAGTAGTAAGCAGTGCAGTTTTACGTTTGACATGCAAATTTTGTATTTTCATTGCACATTGTACACACATTATAAAATATTTACAGTGACGCACCAACCAATGAAGATTTGTGTACATTGAACCAGAAATGAAAAGGCAGGAATGCTTGGTTGTTACCCCTATGTTTAGCAATTGTGATTGCCATCCGTCATATACATGGTCAACCCACCATAATGTGAAACAGGTATATGACATTCATACTACCACAACAACCATGACTGATATGGTATATGAGTTATAATTACCACTGTTCAGATGTTGCTGTTTTGTCTGCTTGTAAAGACACATTCCTTCTCACCCAAACATGTAATACATACTATCTGCTCTACAATACATTGATGATGTAATTCCTTCAAATGTGCAGTATCTCACTATCTCACACTTGTAGTCAGACATATCTTGTGTTGCTGTCAATTATACATATACTGTTTCTTGTGTACTTAGATGGGTACTTGTTTGAATTACTCAGTGCTATACACTGCCAGAGTGCTTACTCATCAGTTTTGGTCCCTTTTAGCCCAAACATCTCCTTTGCAACACAATGATGATGTAATCCTTTCAGATATGCTTTAGCTCACACTTAAAGTCAGACTTATCCTGTGGCACTGGCAGTTGTTACAATGTACTCTTGTTTGTGGGCTTAGCTGTTCAATCCAACAATGAATGTGACAATAGTGGGAGGTCGGAATGGCATCAATCACAAATCTGATCAGTAGAGTTATACTGGGAGAGGGCACCACCATCACTTTTAGCCCAGACATCTGCTTTACTAAATACTAATGAGGGCATCTGTTCAAATGTGCTCTGCCTCACTTTTGTAGTCAGACTTCTCCAGTGGTTCAGTTGGTTGAAACCATGCACTATAGTCTGTGTACTTAGATAGCTAGGTGTTCAAATCCAGCAGTGACTGACTAGTGTGTGTGTGTTTGTGGCTCCAGTGCTGTGTACCACAGATCTGATTTGTATACTTCCAATCAGGACAAACTTTTACAATGGAACAGGTCTCCCCTTCAGTTTAATTCCCTTTTAGACAAACATCTGCTCTGCAACACACTGGTGGAGTTATACATTCAAATGTGGTTTATCTCATAGTTGTAGTTATGCTTTTTCTGCATCTCTGTCAGTTGATAGTATGTACTGAAGCATGTGTACTTAGGTAGGTGTTTGATCCAGTAATGATTGGCTAATTTGTGTGTGACTCTAGTGATAGGTAAAACTAGCTTCTCCCACACATCTGATCTGTATATTCACACCGGGAAAGTGGTCACCCCTCAGTTTCAGTCCATTTTAGTGCAAACATCTAATTTGCAGCACAGTGATGATGTAATCTTTTCAAATGTGCTCTACCCCACACTTGCAGTAAGACTTCTTCTGTGACACTGGTAGCTGATACAGTATACTCTATCTTGTGAACTTAGATAAGTAAGTTTGACTCCTACAACAAATATGACTCTCATGTTGAGAAGGGATGGCTTCTCCTGCAGATCTCGTCTGTAGATTTACACTAGGATAGGGCACCACCATCTTTTTTAGTCAAGATATCTGCTTTGTTGAACACTGTATAATCAGTTGTGTTTTTTGTCAGGGCTCCCACTACTTATTAACTCTCTTAGGACTGGATTGTCTGTTCGAGTTTTTCTAATTGCTTGTGTTATTCCTGATATTCCTAATACAGGCTAATGGAGGTTTCACTTTTCATGCAGTCGGACATCTCTCTTCTTTTATTTGGCTTTGCTTCACTTAAGTTTTCTGAGGCTTATCACTATCTGTTTTCACCACTTGTTTTTCGATGGAATTGTTTTAGTTTAGTTCTTGTATTGTTTCCTAAGGGTCTTTCTACTATTTTTTAAGTTTCTAATTATTTACTAACATTTGTTATCATCCCCGATGAAGAATACTGAAAGTGCCAGAAATGTTTAGTACAGAACATCATTTACAGGCTTACATAATATTTAAATGAAGAGTTGTTTCTATTAGACTTGATTAGCTTAACTGTTATATTACTTAATGAATCAAAAGGGCAGGACATATGGTACAGGTTTACATAATACATAAACGAGGATTTTTTTCCTGTAGATGTGATTGGGTAAACTGTTACACATTTTAAAACCAAGGGGCAGGTACCATCTTAATGTCACATTTGATTGAAATAAAGGCTTCACCCCTCTATATACCTATGCACCTTGATTGGTTACTTGCCACTGACACTCCCATACACTTGGCAATAAAAAAATTGTTTTCAACATTGCTATTTCAGAACCACTAAGTAACTCTTGGATGCTATCAGTAAAGTCTTCCTTAACTGAAGTTACTCTGCTGAGGCTGAGTTTTATTGGACAAAGAGCATCTTCCTGATGCCATCTGAACACCTGGCTTCTAAATGCCTGACGTGTGATCAACCACATGCTGCCTATTTATTTTGCTGATACCTGAATTGAGAATTTAGGTTTCAATTGTTTGTTTTGCTTATAACTGAACTGAGATTTAAGGAGCACATTCCACCTAATTACTTGAGTACATGCATATGCTGATTTTGCTCGTAACATTTTTCTGGTGCCTTTGCTGTGTTTTTTAGCAAAGCAAATATCTTGAAACATGATTTTCACAAGGTATCTACCAGCAGTATTTGTTTTGAGCTGGACAATTGAGCCAAAATGGATGTTGGCTTTTGCAACCCATGCTTTGGCCCTTTCTCCTAGTTTTACAATATTGACACTAGGATTTGGTACAGGACATTACCTCTAGGTTGCTTTACACCCTTAGATGCTTTGTTGACTAAGGGCTTTACTCGCAGGTCTTGGCCACCTCCAATTTTTTGATTAAACATAATTAGTAGGGAAAGGGATGAAAATCATGAGCAGTTTTTAGTTCTGTTGTTTGTTCATATCATAAGGTTGTCCTAATAAACTTTATGGTCAAACTGGATGCGTTGTTATTTTCTGGCATTGACAAATTATATATGATATAGACGAAAAACTCCTTATCTTTGATTATGACTCAAACAGGTCTTTACAGCTATGTCTACACATCTATAGCTGTCGATGCTGTTATTTGGCAGACTGTTATGAATTTGAATTATTCCCCATTTCAGATATTTGTATATTTGCTTAACCATATTTATATCACAACTGTGCTTAGTCAATTTCCACACAGAACACACATTTCATTAGTGTGGGCTTGGGATTATGAGTTCCTTAATAGTTCAATATTCCATATCTGTTTATAGGTGCACACAATTCAGGAAAATGACATAGGAAGCATCTTAGGCCCAAATTTGGTGTCCATTATGAAACTTAATGTGATTAACTAGCTTTAAGCTTCTTTTTTCAATTTTAATTTGTTTTTTGGGGTAGTGTAATCATCACATGTGAAAATTCAATCTCAACTCAGAGTGATAAGAAGATGAACATTTGTTACATTACAATTCATACAGAGTAGGTATTGAAGGAAAATAAAAATTAAGAGGTAATAAGTATGTGAATAAAATAGCAACACTGTGTAATTATATATTTATATGCAGCATGTGCAAAATGTCTATGGTCTAAGTTTAAACAGCATAATACTACATAAGAGCAATAGCGAATTAGGTTATGAGAAGTTAAGGAAGAATGTAGAAATAAGTATTTTACATGTCCATTTCAAGGGCAGTTGCATTTATCTTGTTTTTGAACATGATTTCTTTAGTTGTTCTTTATACTGATCACTGCTGCAGTAGCATTAGCTTTATGGGTTATACCCTGCCAAGGATATAACAGACAGACAGCTTTCAAGGCTTCAGGGCACCTTCCTCATGCCTAAACTGTCAAGCAGCTGAAATTGAGCTGACTAAAAGACAAGTCTGGGTATGAAGCCCTTCAGAGCTTTACTGCCACCGAAGACTACATTCCTCTTTTGTGGATCAACAGCTGGTATGTGTTTTCCTTAGTTGGCCAAATATATTCCCTTCGGGGAAAGAAACTTCCATTTTCTTATTTTTTACTGATGTTTTCCTACTTTCCTCTTTGTGAAGTTAATTTTAACGTTAGGAGTGTTGGATTGCCACAAGACTGTAAAAGACTTTTAAATGGAGCACTCATTATTACTGTCAGCTTAAAAGTAGTGTTATCTAACTGATAAACTAGTTTCTGTGGGAAATTGTGTTTACTTTAAAGTTGTTGGGATTCCTGAGTGTTTGCAAGTGATTTTCACAGTGTTTTGTTCTGGGCAAAAATTAACTTTTGTGGACTGCTAGTTTTATTGACGTTTTTGCTTGTTTTACCCAGGATAGATGCACCATTTTGGCTTGACCAAGGAACTAATTGTCAGCCTCACAGTTGTTCCTTCTTTGACCATTGCCAATTGGTCTTTTGTTTTTTTCCAGTCACAGAAAAAAAAGTTAAGCAAACAGGCTTCACCACCGCAGCAGGCTAGCAATTTGCCTCAGCACCAGGTGTGTGACTTTGTTGTGGCCAATTGGTATACTCAGAGCACTCATCTTTTACCCCAGATCCCTCTGGTGTAGCACCTACAGCAACTATGGACCAGGGGTTAGACATGTCCTCTTTGGCTGTTGGGGTCCCCTCAATGGTAAAGGGAGACCCACTATTGTCGTTCCTGGGAGAGGGAACAGGGAAGGTGTCCCTGTTGTATAAGAATGCAGTGCCCATCCCTGAGAAAGTAGTGGCTGCCATTAGTAACACACTTAGCCTCATTTTAACTGTCAAAAAGAAACTGAAAACCATGCATGTATCTACCCCTTGTCAAATTTCTTTGCTAGGATTAGTTTACTGGAACTGGCTCAGGGGTTGATTCAGAAAGATGCCTCCTTTCCTGAAGATATTCAAGAATCCAAATCTGAACAGGATGATGCAGGGATGGATTCAGGGTTTTGTCCTCAGATTTCTGATTTGGACTCAGAGGAGTGCTCATCTTCTGATTCACCTGTGGGGATTTCACTTTCTTTGAGAGTATTGCAGAATCTCAGCGTTTTCAGTGGGAGAACACTGAGATTTCTCAGCCTCTCAAAAAAATGCTATGAATTGTTACAGAAGGATTTTCCAGAACCTACACCTATTACTTCTGTCCTGTCTGCTTTAGAGAATGTATGTCATACTGCCTGCAATTTTTCTGATAGTTCACCAGCTGTCCCTAAAAAGGCAGAAAGGATCATTAAAGTTCCTTAGTCTTTTAAATTGTTGTACACTATTCTGAAACATGTATCAGCAGCTATAATCTTAGTTAACTCCTCTGCTGCTAAGCACTTGGTTATTTTCAGTCCTACTCTTTCTAATAAGGATGGGAAAAGTATTGGCAGCTAGAGGAAAAAATGTATACTTCTGCAGCTTTGAATTTCAGAATTTTAAATTGTCAGGTTCATATGTTAAAGTCTGTTCTGATGTATTGTAAAAGTATGGCAAAGGTTTTATCCAGTTTCTTCCTCTGAACAAAAATGTGCTTTAAACAGCTTAGTTTCTTTTATCGCACAAGTCACTACTCATTGTTTGCAGTGAGTGTATATGACTCTATTGATACTTCTTCCAGGGCTATGGCCACTATTATGGATTTATGGAGGTTTGCTTGTCTGTATTCTCAGAGCTTTCCAAATGATATTAAAATGAGATTGCAAATTCTCCCTTGGATACAGATTTAGTGTTTGGTCCCTCTGCTGCATAGATGATTAAAAAGTGTGATAAAAGGGCCAAGCTGATCCAGGGAATCTCTAAGATTTTTCATCCCTCCTTTTCCAAGTTGTCCAAGGGATTTTCTTTCTTCTCATCCAATTTCTGCAAAAAACAGAATAAACAATCTCAACAGAATTCAGGTAAACAGATATTTATGAACTGTCAAGCAGTTTCCAAAAGAAGTATTAACTCTCCAAAACCAAGGACACTCCAACAAGAATGAATGATTATTCAAGAGACTCTTTGACCCCTTCCCACCTTGGCCTTCTATCTCTACCAGAAAGTCTGATTCTCCATGTTTCTCTTTGGTAACAGACAGTTTCAGGCAAATGTGTTTGAAAATCATTCATCAGGCTTACAGATGGCAGTGGGAGGAATTCCTCCTTTCTGGGGGTGGGGGTTATTCCTCATCCTGCAGATCAGACTGTTTTGTTTCCACCTGTTCTTTATCACATGCTGTCCCAAACAGTGATACAACCAGTTCCACATGCCCAAGAGGGAAAGGAAGTAATTCAAGGATGTTCCTAATCCCAAAGAAAGAAAATGCTTGGAGACCAGTACTAGATCTCACTTTCCTAAACCTGCTTGTGATAGTGCCCAAATTCAGAATATGTCACTTCATATCCTGTTGCTTCTTCTACTTTCAAATTTCCTGGTAACACTAGACTTAAAAGATGCTTATCATCACATTCCTATTCATCCAGAATTCAAGTATTTCTTAAGGTTTTATATATCTAGATCACACTATCAGTTCTCTGCCTTACTCTTTGGACTATCCACTGCACCAACAGTGCTCACAAAGTATCCAGCTCCAGTTATAGCTCATCGCAGGTTGCATGGTATCCCTCTTCTTCTTTATTTAGATTACTAGTATTTTGCAGATTATTTTCTTTCTGAAGAAGTCTTGATAATAAATAAGATGAAAGCGCTAAAGTTCTACAAGAGTTGTTGGTGTGATTTACTATTTTTTCGAATGCTTTTATTGTCACAAAGTTCAGTTCTTAGTTAAAATTTCTTCTCTTCGTTCAATTTTTTTGAGTGCGGTTAATTTTAGTTATTTTTCTAAATATCAGGTATCTCTCTCTTGGGTGAAAAATCTCTTATACAGGCTGAAATTTCAAGAGAACATTCAAATGTCTTTCCTGACTCCCTCACACAGGGCTGTGTTCCTAAGATGTCAACTAGTCACCTCAGTTCAAAGAGCTTTTCATCTACAGGAAAAAAATACATCTTTATTTAGAATTATTTCTAAGGTCTTCCACATAGACTTCGGTCACTGTGAGGGAATACATCAGGAATTTGTGTCTTATGGAATCTATGATTCTCATGACACCTCTGAGAAAGATACAGTGGTATCTGAAATCTCTTTGGTCCCAGCATCAACACCCCTTATCTTTTCAGATTCCAGTACTGGGGTTTGTCAGAAGAGAAATCATTTGGTGGAGACAACATATATCCTTAAATCAAGGTTTCCCCTTCTCCCTCCCTTTTCCAAAGCAGTCATTCACCACAGATGCTTCAGACTTTGCTTGAGGAGCAGCTTCAGGAGAGATAAAAGTGCAGAGGGTGTGGGACACTAAGGACAGATGCATGCACATAAATATCAAGGTGATGCTTGCCCTGATCAAAGCACTAAGTTATCTGAACCACCTTTCATCCCCGGGACCTCTTCAAGTGGTTACAGGCAATACCACAGTGATGTGGCACATAAACAAGCAAGGGGTAACCAGGTCATACCCCTTTTTACAGACTAGCCATGTTAGCTTGAGATATAGCTTCACAGCACAGTCTCACTCTACAGGCATCTTACATTCCATCAGAGTAAAATTCTGTGGCAGACAAACTGAACAGGCCAGGGCAGACCCTCATGTATGGAAACTGTATCCGATGGTCTTCCAAGATTTGAGGCATCTGTGGGGAGTTCCTCAAGTAGACCTCTTTGCCCTTTCTCTGAACAATCAACTGGCAAAATTCTGTTCCAGGACTCCATGCAAGAAGATCAAGAAGACAGATGCCTTTTCTTTTGTTTGGTCAGAAATGTTCTTGTATGCCTTTCTACACTTTACACTAATATCAAGGGTACTTCTGAAGATTTAGAATGAATCCCATAAGATCACTGTGACAGCTCCCTTCCAGTCCAAGCAACTGTGGTCTTCCCTTTTTTTGGAAATGGCCAGGGGCAGTTACCCTAAGCTTCCTCACAGTATAGATCTACTATGACAAGAACAGGGGTGCTTGATACACCCTGATATCAGTTATGTTCAACTGACTACCTGAATGATAGGGCCTTAATTCCTTTTAGTTACCTGTTTTCTGAGGATGAGCAGCAGGTACTACTGGAGACTCTCACCCTCTGATAGCAGGAAAGCTCTGAAGGGCTCCGCATCTAAACTTGCCTTTTAGTTATCACAGCTCAAGCTGCCTGACAATTGGGCTCATCAAAGTTTCCCTGAAGCTTTGGAAGCTGGCTGGCTTTTATATCCTTGCAGGATATAACTCATGTACCTAAGGCTACTACAGCAGAGGTCATTCAAATGTCTACTGTTATGGCAAGTTCAACTTACACAACTGTACCTTTTGATTAGAATGTTGGATAAGAGGAAGCATTTTTAAGAAATGATGGCAGAGATTCCCAGAGCACAGGCATAGCATGGAGAAGCAGTGATCTGTGTAATGAAGGTTATACTTGGTGGTCTTACAGAATGGGTCCAGGGTAGCTCTAACTTTTAGACTATAGTAGAGAATCTGTCCTATGAGTTTACTGGCTAAGGGAGAGGAAGTTTGGTCTTGCAGAAATTTGAACTGGAGGGAAATGAGAAGGAGATCAGTTCTGTGTCTGATTGGTGTCTATTTAGCTTTTCAGTTGTCTTTCAGTGATATTTATATCCTGATAACAGACACATCTTTTTGATGATAGCTTGAATGGCTGGGGTGTTTCTTTTAAATGCTGCAGCTATTAAAGGAACAGGATGTTTTTCTAAGTTGAGTGAGGTTAAGGGAGGTGTAATGCTATTAGAACAGTAGTTGTTGTACTCTAGTCTTGGGTATGATGTACATGCCTCCAAACTACTGCTGTAGTATTTGGTTAATAGAATAGGACAACTGAGGATATTCCAGCATTGTTCCTTAATAGGTTTAGGCTGTTCTCTCTCTCTCTCTCTCTCTTTCCCGTTTATGCACCATGTGTTACATTGGGTAAAGAGCACCTTTCAGAGCTCATTGTTTCTGTAGCAGTTACGGGTTTTATGGGCTCAGGTTGCTAGCTCAAGGTCAAACCCTCCTCAAAGAGTGCACCACAGACATACACATGCACACACACACACACACCTAGGTCCAGTTTAGAGAGGTCCAGTCCACTTACTGCATGTCTGTGGAATGTGGGAGGAATCCAGACCACCCAGAGGAAACCCATGTGAATGCAGGGAGGACATGCAGACTCCGAACAGAAGGCACCCCAGCTGAAAATCAAACCAGAGAACATCTTGCTGTGAGGCAACAATTCTAATTGCTACACCACTGCACTGCCCTTTAGGCTTTTCATTTTTGTTTTATTGTTTTTCACGCTGATATGCTGTAAATACATGAAGATGTATTTTTTTCTGATTATAGTAGTTTATGTATGACTTAAAGTGTAGGCTGTCCAACTTTATGTACTTAGTTTTATTGCATATTTTTCAAGACAGATATCTGTTGATCAATGCTGCTCCAACAATGGGAGTAATTCCAGTCTGTGCCATCTGTCTGGCTTGTTCTAAAGAAGCAAATGTGTTTAGAATGGATGAAAAACTAATCTGTTGAAATAAAGTGTCAAAATTTACTTACTTCCGTAAACAAGTGGTCTGAGTTCTAACACATGTTCATGAAGATCCGTTACTTCTGTCTGACAATGCATACTTTCAAATGTCCAGATTTTTGAAGAAAGTCCAGATTTGTGCCTTATATTGTTGGTGCGGTGGTGGTGCTGCGGTAGTGTTGATGCCTCACAGTTAGACGTTGCCCATTCGATTCTCAGTTAGAGCGTCTTCTGTGTGGCAACATGCGTGAATGGGCATTCCTTCATTGAAGGTTGTGCGTTAGGCCCGGCAAGCCAGCACATAAAAATCTACTGCCAATCATTAGCGGACCGGAGTTCCTCTGTGGCAACCCCTAACCGGGAAAAGCCGAAAGACACAAACAAATTGTTGGTCTGTTTTTCAAAAGAATGTGGTTTTCTGGCAAATCATAGAGGATTTAAATCAAAAAATAATTACAAACATTTGCTTTTCAGACTTTATACCTTTCAGAAAATCCATGTCAATGCAAAAAATGTTATTCCATCAACTTTCTAAGTTTGTAAGAGCAATATTTACAAAATTTCCCTATTTTTGGCCATTTGTCCTCCCATTATTTATAGCTTTGTCCAGATTTCTTGCTCTAAGAGATTGAGAGGTATATGGCAATGTAAAAGGTACAAGGTCTTCAGTATACTTTATTACTGTATTAATCTATTTGCTTTGACCTGCCTTCCATTTGTTTTGATTAGGTTCTATTCCTTCTAGAAACTGTGGAGTGGAGAATTAGTGTGTGTGTAGCCAGTTGTTGATCCGCTGACTCAGAAGTGCTTCTGAAATCTATTCATTTCAAGCTCAAACTTCATTGCCATGAAAACTTACAGATAATAGTTACTAGAGAGTAAGGGAAGCGTCTTGTGCCAATGCCAGCGCCAATCAATCGTCATGGCCAAGTGGGGGGAGGAATATATACTAGGGAATGACAGCCTGATGGAACATTTCTTGACAAGCACGTGGCGCGGAGTGAAAAGTTTAACAACAAGTGTTGTTTTGCAGATGCCGTACATCGTACATAGTATGTCGTGCATAGATACAGTTTTAGGATTTGATTATTGTTATTGGTCTGGATAGATTCTGATGATACACTTACTACTTTTTTCTTTTTGGTATTTACGGTTTGTTTTGTGAGTTTGTTGTTTGTGCAGTCGGGGTTTGTGCAGTCAGCTCACTTACTTAGGCTCAAAAGCCAACTTTGAAATCATGTCTCTTGTGTGTTTAATGTTAATGTTTAATGTTTTGCACATGAACAGTTGCAGGTTTTTAAATTTTGGGAACCCTGACACTTTTTTATATAGAGCAGGCACCTGCTAGAATGCAATTTTAATGTATTTATTGTACTTCAGTTAGTATAGTTGTCTGTGTGTCATACAGATATATTATGCTTGTGTATATAACATGCTTTGCTATTTTATTTTTAAAATGCTTATTTTTACTAATGTTGTTTTATTGAATCCATCTATTTTTTTAAGATTTTTGTAATATAACTTTTGCCGGTTTTTTGATCAATTTTTTTTTGGATGATTTTCTTCCCTGGAGTCTTATAAGTGAGTTGTATGCCATTTGGAGACCACACTTGAACTTTATGACTTAATAGTTACTACTGTCTTAAAGGTATAAGAAATTATATTTGGTCTACCTCTGAGAACTACACTGTATCAGCAACATGTTAACATCAGTAAACTCACAGCAGTTGCTGATCTGACTTCAATAAAAATATCTACGTAAATTAAACAAACATTGCGCAACAGCTCTTACTACATATCATTTAAAAATGCTTTTAGCAAAATTTAGTTCACTTTTAAAAATAATTACGCAGTGTCCATTAATCACAATCACATCGGATGCAGTTCAGAAATGTGTATAACAGTTAGTAATCACTTGTCATATTCAGCTCTGCAGCTGCATATCCCAAATATGCTTACATATTTTAAACATTCTACATGGTATTGTAATACTCTGATCTACATTTAATTTTTAGTCTTGGTTACAGAGAAAAGAATATGACTATAACTTTCCGTTATATCATTTTGTTTGCAAAGACAAAAAAAAAAAATTTATATATATATATATATATATATATATATATATATATATATATTTTTTTTTTTTTTTTTTTTTTTCTAGGAGTACATTACTGATTGCAGTAAAAGCTCACCATTCCCTAAAAATAAGTATAAATAGTGTGTGTTTGTGACATAAACTTTTACTACAACTATTGCAACATCATTTCTACCCCCATACACAAATATTTTGCTGTGAGACCCTAGGGACACTGGCAATATAACTCCAAGTTCCATGGACAAGTAGAAACTGATGATTTTCCAGTAACCTGTTTCTAGTGTTCCTATCTGCAGTATCCACTCTGAGGAATAAACGTTTTATTGTAGAACTTCAGTAACTAGACTAGAATGTTGTAAATGTACTTGTTATATATGCAAATTTCATTTATAGTCCATTGAACAACCAAAATGTACAAGACAATTACCTACATTCATTCGGTGCAGAGGATGGAATGACACTTTGACTAATGTTTTTGTTTCCTCTGAATAATGACACTTATCTATTAGTTCATGGTGATAAATTGTTTACAATTAGAAATGTGTGCACCACCTTGCTGTGTTCATTAATGATAAATTGGTTTAATTTGTAAAACTGGCAGGTGAAATGGCATAAGAACTATTTTCTGCCATGGCCAGGTATAGAAAATAAAATCAATAAGGCCAGACAGTAATTGTTCATAACAATGTAAAATTTAGATAGATTCATAGGTTTATACCAGGATAATAACCACCGGGGTCTTTATAAGGCTAGCAAAGCAAATCATTCCAGTTTTGTCCCCGACAACCCTGGATGCCTCTGTGCTGGGGTATGTTAGTAAGGAGGTAGCTGAAGATTATATGGGGTGGGGTAAGTTATTTTGAAATTAGTTTACTTACTGTTGACCCCTGTCCATCTGAGATCTGAGAGCATGACCAGAGGTGAATTTGTGATTTCCCATCCAATGGTCAAGGTTTTGTTTGAATAAGGTCAGGGATGAACTCTGCTTCAAGTGGATGTGGTATTTCTTCCATAGTGCAGGAACCTATGAGACTCATATCTGTCTCTCTGGCACATTTTATTTATGTCACATGCAAAGTTCAGGTCCTTGGATCTAGTTTTCCTGGTGCTGTTTGTTTTGTGGATGTGCAAGGGATCCATCAGAACTGAGTCTGAGGATGCTTTATATGTCTCTTAGTAACCTGTAAAAGACTGAATGTAGGTTGATTTGTGTGAAAGAGGTATTCATACCTTCGATTCTCCTGGTGAGGAATCTTTGAGGTCAGACAGATAATGAAGCTTATTTATAAGCAGGTCTAGATTGAGGTATTCCAGACTGTGAATATGGCATACTATTGCTGTGAATACTGACAGGACACCTGACTAGACTTTAGCCATCACAGACCACCTCCACCAGAGTGATGTGATTGCTCTGGTTATTAAATATGAAGGACTAATAATTTCAAATACATAGGGATTACATCTTTTCATCTCAGTATAAACATGTTTTTCTCAGGTGAAACTCAATGAAGCTCTTGGTATCATTAAAGTCAAAAGGTAACCCAAAAGCATTAAACCTCAGATGAGATTCATAGGTAAGTGCTGTTCACCTAGGTGGTACTAAATGTCGTGTTGTCTGTAACATGATATAACCAACAGCTAAACAAATTTGTGTTTGGCCTGGCACTTTGCCAACATACCAAGGAAAGGACTGTAAAGAAAAAATAGATCAGTTGTGATACAGTGAAGATCAATGCTAAGCAGGTCCAGTGGACAAGTACAGCTACAGGACATACATCTGGCATGGCCTATGTCATCACCATGGCAGGTTAGTATGAATGGTATTATTATGCTAATAGCCCAGTTAGTGTCAGCATAACAAAATGCCAGATGAGTAGTTCTTCAAATAAATGGGAAGGGAATTGGGAATAGCAAGCAAAGGAAAACACAAAAAGTAATCTTTCTTTTTATTTTTATTTATTTATTTTTTTATGGTAGAAAGTCTTATTTGCAATAAATAAGAAGAGTAGGTAGGGAAGGCTGTGCATAATTGCTCTGGAAGGGATAAAGAGAGAAGTAAGCTAACAGGAGCAGACAAACAAACATAAATTGCAAGCATAGAAACACATGGGTCATGTTCATGCCAAAGGTGTGGACAACAGTGGATAGACATAGGCAGAAGGCGGAAAGCTGGTGATGGAGACCACTGAACAATGAGCAAGGTCTAGGGAAAAACAAACAAAACAGGGAAACACCTTGATGAGGATAGGGTAGTGTCCATGGAACGATTCCAGACGGACCCAGAGGGCAGCACACCTGAATATCAGTTGGCTCTGTGGTTGATGTCAAGAGCAGGCTGCACCCTGGCTATCAGATGGTAGGAACTTATGAGTAGTAATAAGCAATATGCCAGACCAGAAGGTGCTCAGTGGTGATGAAGCTGGCATTAAATTATCAGCTCATCATAGTTGATGCCAGTCTCTACAGCTGGCCCAGAATATGTCCGGAAGCTCCAAAGGCAGTGGTGTCTACATATTCTTAAAGGATACGCACACCTCTAGACTGGTAGCCCAGCACAATGCATCTGAGATACTTCAGGTACAACTAACAATGGGTAAGACAGTGATACAAGTCATAGCCTGCTACAGAACCCCAAACATGTCCCTAGACTCACACACCAACTTCCTAAGCACCTTGGAATCTATCAAGGTCCAACCCAATACTCTCATACTGGGTGACTTCATCTACCCTTCCATTAACTGGGAAAACTATTCAAGTACCAATGTACAGGCCCAACGCTTTCTGGAATTTATCAATTCCAATGCCTTGGACCAGCTCATTCTGATCCCCTTTAGAGGAAGCAACATCCTTGACCTGTTTATCACCAAGATGGGAGACCATTGCTCCACACCTATAGTCAGTGCTTCCCTGGTTAAATCTGACCACAAACTGATCACGATGGAAATCTCCATCTCACATTCACCCTCTGCTAAGGTGACCATCCTGAAAAACTTCTCTAAAGCTGACTTTGGGGCTCCTAAAAGCAGAGGTGGCTAACTTCTTGGCACACATGCCAATGGAAAATAGCTGCATGACTGCCGAATCATACACCAATGCACTGTACAAACATATACACAAATGCATGGACTTTGCCATACCAAATAGAACTAAGACGATCTCCTCCAAAAAAAGGAAACCAATATGGTGGTCCCCAGCCATCAATAAACTCTACAACAGAAGGAAGAAACTGCTGCAGAAAACAATGAAGTCACAAGACTGGAAAACCTCTCATCAGTCTCAACAAAAAGCTGAGATCCCGTATCAAATCCTTTAAAGCCAGCTATGAAGTCAGAATTGCAGCTGACACCAAAAACAACCACAAAGCCTTATATAGCTATATCAAAAACCTCAACGGTAATACCATATTTGCTCTGAGTTACTGCAAAATGTCTCCTCCTATACTGAGCCAACAGATATAGCCAACATACTGGCCAACAGATTCAGTGATAACTTTACCCCTCTCCCCCCCACCAAGAGCTCTATCACAATACCAAATGAAAGCCTGGTACCCACCATTTCTGCAGCACAGGTAAAATCTGCATTGTCCAAAGCCAAGAATACAGTGTCCATGGGATGTGATAATATCCCCGGCTGCATCCTAAATGAGATACAAAATGAACTGGCATCATATCTGTGTGCCCTGTTCAATCACAGCCTTACCTCAGGCTATGTCCTTATGGTGCACTTCTAAAGTCATCCGGCTCCATAAAGGGGAGCAACTACAGAACCTGGGAAATATCGCCCCATTAGTCTGATGAGTCTGGTATGCAAAGCTATGGAGTGCATCATCATGAACCTGCTTAACAAACATATAGGCTATCTCCAAACTCTTGACCCCACACAGTTTGGCTTTTTCAAGGGGAGATCCTGCCTGCTGAACCTGGTTGACTTCTTTGAGGCAGTCACCAAGGCTGTGGATGAGGGTAAGGCAGTGCATAAAGCCTATCTCAACCTGGCCAAGGCCTTTGATACCATTCCCCACTCAGGTATCATTGATAAACTCACCAAACTAGACATCAATTCTTATTTCACTAGGTGGGTTGCAAATTGGCTCACAGACTGGACCCACAGAGTGAAAGTTGTGGATTCGAAGTCAGACTGTCGATCAGTCATGAGTGGAGTCCCACAGGCCTCAATCCTGGGCCCTATCCTGTTTGGCATCTACTTCTCAAAAGGCCAGGCCAACACAGAAGGACTCTGGATGACCAAGTTCACTGATGACTGCAAGCTAGGAGTCATTATCAACTCCTCAAGTGATGCAGACATCCTATAAAAGGGCCTCTCTGAGACCAATGACTGGTGCCGGAACCATAGCATGAAGTTTAATGCCAAAAAATGCGTTATTATTCCTTTTGGAAGAAAACTCAGTTCTCATGAATTACCACATTGATGGGAGCCCACTGAACACTGAAGGAACCATAAGAGACGTGGGCACCCAGGTCGACAGCCTCCTCACCTTAAACCACCACATTGCCACTGTGAGCAGAAAGTCCTTCTATGTGGAACATCTTATAACCAAAGGTTTTGCATCCAGGAAGAAAGAGATCATCATCCCTCTCTACTCATCCCTCATTAGACCAGTCATCGAATATAATGCCCCATTTGGCATGTACCTGACCAGACACCTACAACAGCTGGAGAGGCCACAAAATTACCTCACAAAAATAATCCTAGGCCTTAAAAACATGTCCTACATGGACAGACTCAAGAACCTTCAGCTGTCCTCAGTTTCTTATCGTTTACTTAGAGGTGATCCCTGCTTGACTTACAAAGCCATGTCCGACCTAGCCCTACTTGAAATGCTACACCTAAAGAAATCCCAATCCCCCCGCACCACATGCTCCAGAGATCACAACCTCATTACCACAATTAACAGAACATGCTGGAGGGACAAGTTCATCTCGCAAAGACTGCCCATACTCTGAAATAAGCTTCCTATTCATGTCAAGCAGAGCACCTCATTGGTCCTGTTCAAGAGAAATCTTGACGAGTGGATGGGTAACAGAAAGCTCACTCCAGGGATCATTCCAGTTGCACTACTAGATATGGGCACTATGAACTAACATCGGATGGCACGGTGCCTGAGCAATTTATTTGGGCTAGGTTTGAAAAGGCTCCAGGGCCATTAGCCTAGTACACACCTATGAACTTGTGAACCTATGATGCTGGTTAATGATTGGAAACCCCTTTGGGCAGGTATTACAGGAAGAACATATGGCTCTATTCACTGAGTAGTGGCTGCAAAGTCTAACAGCACTCCTTACAGATCACTTTCAGCAGGGTGGCCTCAATCCACCATCTGACAGGTAGACCTGTTGACCACTGCCAACCCAGTGGTAGAGACGTCAGTCAGTGTAGGACAAAGCAATCACCTCCTCCTTTCCACCATGTCTACCACAGATGGACCTGCAAATTGATGAGAAAAAGAGAACACACTAGTATGCACAGATCTATTATATATAAAAGTGATTTTTCACATTGGAGTGTTACACATGGAATATGTACATGTGATATCCTGATATTTTGAGCTGTTGCACATTCACTACAGTAAAATAAAATCTGTGCACCTTAGTACACAGGTACAGCTGGTAACAAACTATGAAGAAAAAATAAAACCTATACAACATGCCTGTCTCTGTCACTTCAACCTCTATGTCCCACTGATGAATCAGGTCAGGACGTCTCTCTTGATGTCACTGTAACAATGTTGGCATTGTTCACCAGAATGGGTGATTCAGGTCCCATCACTCTCCATCTTATAAAGGTCATGCCAAGAAGCAACCTTGCACAAGGGGCCAACTTGCTGTCTCAGCAGGCATTCAGCAAATTTCATAAGCAGGAAGAAGAAGAATATCTTGCACTAACTGCCTGATATGCTGGAAGTCAGTCATCAGAGCAAGAAAAAGTCATGCCCACTCTTGCTGGTTCACATGAGGGACAAAATGGCAGAACCCCCCCCCCCCCCATGAACAGCTGCACATTTAGACATCAGGAGATGTACAACAGGGTGCTACAATGGGGTGCTACCAAATGTCCATAACCCAGACCCTAAACACTATGGGTCAACACAGACTGTGTGCATAAGCTTAGTGGTCACATGCATTCCTAAAACAGTGCTGAGCATGACTGATGCCAAACAGCATGGCTAATATACTGTATTCTGGCTGCTACTTACAAACAGTGATAGGACAATAAATGGTCTCATTAATATAACTACTGGGATAAGAGGCACTTATAGCACAATATGAAGCGTGGGCACTTTTTGAGCTAGAATGCTTACACAGGAAACAAAATTGAAACCAGGTAATTACACAGTAACATGGATGGCAAAGTCAGTGAGACAGATGTCATGGGGTATGAGTGGGGTATGCTAAGTTGGGACATAGCACAATGCCAAAATATTGTCATTGTTACACCATGTCTGTGGTGGGGGCATACCTCAGGCACTGGGCACCTAAGAAAGGACAAGCCACAAAGGATATAATAATGACATAATAGAGTGAGGCAAGACATTCATTGCAATTTTGATGGGTATAACAGGGTATTCATAGCAATACACATAGATACAGGAAATGGTATATGGAGGCCATGCCCACTTTCTGTACTGCAAACATGGGGGTGTGCAGAGCACTTCAGAAGCCCACCAATCAGCTGTAGCATGGGGGGAGGGATGGGTACAGTAGCCATCAGCAGATGACTGTGTAATTCACAGGTGTACAACAGGGCTTCCCATGGCTATCTGAGGGAGGCAGTGGCCAGAAATTCTCACTACCAAGCAGACATGGGTATTTCTGCAGACCCTCTACATACATAGCATGCATCCCTCGGGAAAAGACTCGGTGCAGGAGTAGCAGAGAGTGGAGCAGAACATGGATACAATGTGCAGCCATGATAGGTCGAAGAATCTTCCTTTGACTGATTATGTAAACTGTTCTTATTCTATCACTTTATAGTCCTTGTCTTCTTAAAATACACTACACCACATGTGCATTAGGTTTTCACACATATTGAAAACCATTGTAAATGTGCATTTAGTCTTATTCTTCTGTCTGTACTTTTCCCTACTGAATGGAAATCAGCAATAATCATCAATGTATCTAAAACCTCTAAATCCATACAAACAGAGCACTTTACACTAATTGCCTTAATGTCCCCTGAGATGGAATTTTAGATAAATTAATTAGCAGATCACATCATTAGCCTCTTGTTTTCATTTGTAAACTAACCATGATACAGTATACAATGTGGATTTCAACCTGTCTTTGACACAATCTGCCCTACACGTGGCAACTGATTTCATAAATTCTACTATGGACAAAGTATTTTCTACTGGTTCAGTGTTTATTGACTTAAAAAGGCTGCTTGATATGGCTTACTATGAATTCATCTTCTCCATCATCATCATCAGCCCACTTTTTTTCCCATTTTTTCTACATGGGGTCGGGGTATCATGTTAACTGTCGCCAACTCTCTGAATTCAATGCCATACTCCTGCCTTCTTCAAAACTCATGCCTGACTGTCGCAGATCTTCTTTCACACAATCCATTCACCTCTTTGCTGGACATCCTTGCTTCCTCTTACCTTCTTCCTATCTGTCCCAAATATTCCTCACCACATTGTGTTTTGGTTTTCTACACATGTGCCCAAACCATTGTAATCTGTTCTCTTTGATCTTTTCTGCAAATGTAGCTACTTTGGCTTTTACTGTTATGTCCTCATTTCTTTGTCTGCCCCACAGTGTGCATCCTACCAGCTTTCTCAGGCACTTCATTTCCATCACCTCTAGCGTCTTCAACTGTTCTGCCTTTACTGCCCAGGTTTCTGTACCATACAGTAGTACTGGTCACACCACTGTCTTATATACCTTACCTTTCAGCTTCTTTGGCATTCTTCTGTCATAAACTACACCCAATACTCTATGCCAGTTGGCTGCAGCCCCTCTGATTTTAGCTGTGACCTCTTCAGACTACCCTTCTCCTCAACTACCCATCCCAGATACTTGAAGCTGTTTACCTGTTCCACTATCTCCCCTTCTATCTCTATATTCATCTTCTTCTGATTTCCTCAGTTTGCTGCCATTATCACTTTCTTATCTGTTTACTTTCATCCCATGTGCCTTCAGATTTGCATTCCATTCTCCTATCCTTCACTGAAGTTCTAGCTCAGAGTCTGCCTGCACTGCCACATCATCTACATATGGCAGCTTTGTCGATCCCTCCCCCTCTAACCTGATTGCTGTTGTAGTCCATCACCAATATGAACAGCAGTGGGCTCAGAGCTGAACCCTGATGTACACCCACCCCCACTGGAAATCCCCTCTGTGAGGGTGAACACTGTTCATACCTGAGTCATTGGGTCCTTGTACATAGCCTGCACTAATTCTACCAATGTTTCTGGGACTTCAAACCACCACAGTACTGCCCAGATCAGCTTTCTTGGGACCTTGTCATATGCTTTCTCCGAGTCTAGAAATGCCCAGTTGGACTCTCTCCTCATCTCTAGCTTCTTCTTAAGTATCTGTCTCAATGCAAACATCAGGTCAGTTGTGCTGTATCCTGATTTGAATCCAAATTGCTCATCTCCCATCTTACATTCTATTATTCTGCGTATCCATTTATCAATCACCCTTTCCAGAGCAATGTGACAGAAGTTTGATGCCTCTGTACTGCCCACAGTTGTGGATGTCCCCTTTGTTCTTGTACACTGGCACAAGTATGCTTATTCTCCAGTAATCTGGGATGCGCCTTTCTTTCCACACTGCTAGTAGTACCCGCAGGAGCCATTTCTCCCCTACCTCACCCAGCATCTTTATCATATCTGCTGTTACCACATCTGAGCCTGCTGCTGTAGGCTATTTCTGGGGCAGTACAGCTTCTGTGGGGTTTTCTTCATTCAGAAGCTGTTGGAAATACCCCAGCCATCTGCCTTTGATACCCTCTGGACTGGTGTGCAGGTTGTTGCTTGCATCCCTTATGAAGGGTGTCTGACTATCTTCGTTATCTTTCTGTCTTTGCTTTGCAACCTGATATAGTTTCTTTGTGCCCCTTACTGTCACTTTCCAGAAGTTGGTACAGTGCCTCAGTAGTCCTTCCTTGCCTGGCCAGTCTTTTCTATCTCCCACTTCTTGCACTCCTTCTTTCTTTTGATGACATCCTGGACTTCTGCTTTCCGCCACCAGCTTTCCTTATGTACCTTAACTGGCCACATATCTTTTCTGTAGTCCTAACACATGCTGTTTTTATCCTCCTCTTCTTGGGGTGCTAGAGCAGTAATTCCTTGAACTGTTGTACTTTCTCTTCAGTCAACTTCCAGTGGTCTCTGTTGAGCTTAGAGCCTTCTCTGACCACTGCTTGCAGATGATTGTAGCAACTAGTGGTTTATGCTGTACAGGGGATGACTTACTAGGAGGAAGTCTACCTGAGTTGCATGTTGACTACTCTCTTTCTGAGCCATGTGTTGGCTACTATCATCTCCTTCTTTCCTGTTGTCCCACCCATATGGACCCAGGCTTACACTGGAGTCTGCCTGCCATGAGTATGTCATTAATTCTGATGATATCCCTTACTGTCTTCTGAAGCCTGTCTCTCACCACAATTCCTACACCATTTCTAGCCTGCCCTCCACCTGAGTAGTAGACTCTGCATCCCAAGTGGCTTTGCTACCCTGCCCTTCCATCTCATCTCTTGGATATCGCTCATCTCATCATGTCATCCACTGTGAAACTACATTAAGCATAGCGATTCTCAGTTCATGTTTGGCAGGTTGGTTGGTTTTACTTCCAGCTTTCGCTCGACAGAGCTATCTGGGCAACTAGACACCAGTCAGCCAGTAGCTTATCGATCCAGGGCTGGGATTTATGGCAGGCACACTCTGGTCAATAGGGGCACATCTACCCCTCCCACCTTTAGCAAGGGTGGTCCTCAAGCCACTTATCACCAGTAACCCAGTTTTGGCAACACCTAGAGCCATATTTTACCATCAGGTGGCTAACTCTGCCACAGCGCACAGTCTGTGATCCATGTTCTCGTTTCTTGAGGAAAACTGCCCAACACAGTAGATGCCCAAAGCAGTTGGTCTGTACAACTCCTCCCCCTATTGGGCACCATGTAGGGTCTGTGCTGCTGCCTACAGCTCCATTCATTGGTGAGTCTGAGATGCAAACAGCATGTTTTTCAGACATGGGAGAAACCCCATGGAGACACAGGGAGAACATGCAAACTCCAAACAGGCATTGGTCGGAGGTAAGGATCAAACCTTTCCCCTTGTGCATGCGAGGTGAAGACCTTAACTACTAAGCCATCTGGTCCCTGATCTTCTCCAGCCTGACCCATATTAGATTCTCCCCTAGTGCTAGTAACACTGACACTGCCTTTTGAGTTAAAAGTGCTTCTTATTAAAACAGTTCTCTGCCACAGGCTGTTATATATTTTGCAGGCACTATCAATGAAATTTCTTTACTGTCTTCTTCACCTGGCTTTATTTGAAGTCCTTCATAGTATGCATTATGATTCTAAGTAATTGGGAGGGGATTGGGGCTTTGGGTTCTTAGTTTGTTATTAGCTGATAAAGCAGTAATTTTAAATTATACAGTAGAGCAGTAATCATTCTAGTCCTGTTCCCTCATGGATGCGCATGATGGCAGACTGTATATTTCCATATCTGTGACTGCAACTGGGGATTCATGATATTTGGAAAGAGTCAGAACACATAGACATATTATGTGCTTTGGCTGTGGGGTACTTCAGGAAGCTTTTAAAGTTGACACATTTCAGTATCTTAATATTATCTATCAGATGTTTTGTTTCTTTCTTAAATCTGCAGGGCATGTGGGGGTGGAAATTATGATTTTTCCATATACAGCTATACGTGTTTTTTTTCAGTCCTGGCTTGCATGCTTCATTTTTAAACTTGAAGAGATAAATGTATGCACTTTGTATATCAGCCTTACTCAAATGCAATTTTTACATCTTTTGAAGAATTAGCTTCTGAAAACAATTTGACTGATTAATACACTTTTGCTTGTTGGTACTTATCTTTCCTCATTCATACCAAGGTTTATTTATGAGTGACAGATAAAACTGCTCACATTCATTCTTTTAGTATTTTAGATATATGAGAGTTAATACCAGAGATAAAAAATATTAACAGATCAGCATACTGATTGGGTTTCATTAGCTCCTTTATCCATCACGTCAACTCGAAAATGACAGCTGTATCCCTGTATATGTTTACATAGGCTATTTTTATGTCCAGAAATTGTACAAAATATAGTAGCATGGGTCCTTTTTGTTCAAGGCGTCAGGGGAAGGAACATTAGAATACCAGGAACCACACAGCAAATCCAAAAGGAATGTAAGGAACTGGAAAAGAAATGGCAGCAATGGCTGTTCACAAAAAATACATTAATTCCAGTGATATTAAGCGCTTTGGTCCATTTATATCAATAGACTTCTTCAGAATCTATGTTTAAATGCTTAAAAACACATTATTTAATTGTCCCTCTTAATAATCACATGTTCAAGAAACACCAATCGGAATAAAGGTGATGAAGAACACGCTTTATAACATAACCCAATTAGGAATAATTCTTTTAAAGAGATGTAACTAAAACAATAAAATGCATGAAAAAAAAGCAGAAAAACATTGAAACATTAACCTATATTTAAAAACAAAATACATAATACCATTCACACTGTATATGACTGAAGTTTTAAAATACTGGAAATTGAACTATTCTCATTAAGTCCTGGGGGTGTAAATGCATTCAGCCTAACCTGCCACATGAGCTCCTTAGTCTCGATAAGTTCTTCCCATGGGCCCCTCCAAGATCCTTTATGACAATATCTAAATAAAAAAAAAAATTGATGTCAGAAATCTTGAAACATGTTTGAATAGGGCATTATGCTTCTTTTTATTTTTAATATCCATCCCATGTTCATAGATACAGTCCCTCAGACGCCTTTGTGTCTTTCCTATGTAGAACTCACTACACTGATGGCAAAGTGCAAGGTATATCATCCATACTGAGTTACACGTGCAATGAAATGTAGACTTAATCTGAATCTTGTTAATAACAACCTTTTCCGTCTCCCAAAGAAATTTACACTGTGAGCAGAAACTGCACCTAAAAATACCCAAACGTTTGTTACTAAAACTCATAGTCACTACTTCTGCTGCTTTAAAAAACTGCTTTAATGATTCCCCTTTACTGTAAACAATACAGGAAACTTCTCCTATAGTCTCAATAAATTTATCAAAGCAGGATAAAATTCTCCATTATCTCTTCAGTATGTGTGAAATGTTGGAAAAGTCACTAGTATCTGTAGTAATAAAAGAATTAGGGTAGTCATTCAAACCTGTTTTTTTATTTTAACAAAATTGAAATTGTCTTCACTTCTAAGAAGTGGTTTAAAAATACCATTTCTTCTTTTAAGAACAACATTCTCTTGAATTTCCCAAAATAAGTTCTTCGGATACCCAGAGCCAAAAACACACCAGACAATTTTTACCCCTCTGCAACAAACAAGTCATCTTCTGAAACTATCTTAGTGAGTGTAACATATTGACCTCTTATTATTTCTTTCTTTTGAAATTCGGGATAGCAGCTAGAGCAGTGCAGCAGACTATTGGAATATGTGGGCTTTCTAAAGATGTTACTGATAAGTCCCATATTAACAAAATACTTGCTAATTTCCATATCCAAATAGTTGATTTTAATGGAACTATAGTATTGGGTAAATTTTAAAAATGATATCCTCTAACCCACTCTAAACAATGAAAATTTCATCCAAAAAGCGTCCGTAAATCATACAAGGGGGGTTAAACTTGTTAAACAGAAATATCCTTTCCTACTGTAGCATTATAATATTGGCAAAAGTGGGTGCACAAGAGGCCCCCATTGCCACCCCCACTTCTTTTGAAGAAAATATTTGGCATCAAGGAGCACAAAATTATAGTACTGTTTCCATTAAGGTATACAAATTTGTTGTTACTCAGCCTAGTAGAGTCTGTCATAAATTCATAAAACTACTATAACCTTCTGTGTGTGGTATGAGATTAAAGAAATTAATAACGTCAATTGTCAAGAAAATAATTTTTTCATCAAACCTCAACTTTCTTAACTTCATGAAAAAAATCTGTTGAATCATGACACAAATGTCTGAAATAATTTAAACATTCTTTCAACTTGACATCAATAAGTTTGGCTAAAGGGTGGATTTTAGATATACCAGAATCTACAATAGGTCTCATTCGGGGATCTCATACATTTTTATGTATCTTTGGTATCCTGAAGATCGAAGGTACTGTGGGTTATAATACTATGAGAAAGGCCAGCTGTACCTCCCAGAACTATATGAAGAGAGACATGACTGAGCTCTCAGACTATGTGTCTCAGGCAGGTATGTCCCTAGCCTTAAGCAGCATTTTACCTTCACCTATGATGGTGCCTCAATACAAAAAGAAAATGATTGATTTCAATAATTGGCTTAGGTTCTGGTGTCTTTCTAAGGGGATACAGTATCTGTCAGCCTGGGATGACATGATCGACAGACATCGATGTTTTGCCACAGATGGTCTTCATCTGCCACCCCTGAAATTTTAGCTACTGGCTAAGGCTCTTGCCATCCACATAGTGTTTTTTTGAGGCAGTGACTCAAGGACAAAATTCCCAATGTAAAAACTCCATCTAAAAACAACCTCAAGGTTATGCTGCTAAATGTTAGGGGTCTTAACATGAAACTGCACTCGCTGGAAGCAGTCCTCACCTTGGAAGACTTAGACATGTGTGCAGTCACAGAGACCTGATTCAAGGCTGTGGACAGCACCCCAACCATACCAGGTTACACCTCCTTCCATATGTTCAGACAATAAACTGAAGGTGTGAGACCTAAATGAGACAGTGTATCAGGGTGGCTCATGCTACAGGACTGCAGCCCCCCCACCTAAAGAAAGAAGAAAATCCCCCCACCTGTACAAGGAAATAAAAAAAAAAATCACGAGTCCCAGAACTCCAAGCATGCATGCTTGGAGTTCCTGGGTACTCACAGAACTCCAGACTGCTATGTTAGGCAGTCCAGATAGAGGAGAAAGGCATCTCTGCCTTGCCAGCCCAGAAGTCTGTGTGGTGATGACCACACAGATGAGAAGGAAACCGGACTGCATCATCAGCAGGCTGGAGCCTCCAGCCTATTCTCACAGAGCCCAAAGCAGAAACCAGCCATTGGCGTGCTGAGGAGGAGAAGAAACCAGCAGAAGTGGAGCTTGTTTTCAGAGGAATTAGCTGCCGTGAAACAGAAGACACCAGCATAAGAGCTTGTTTTCAGGGAGAATTAGTTGCCATGAAATGGAAGACTGGATCGTGTGTGTGTGTGCCATGAAATGGAAGACTGGATCGTGTGTGTGTGTGCCATGAAATGGAAGACTGGATCGTGTGTGTGTGCCATGAAATGGAAGACTGGATCGTGTGTGTGTGCCATGAAATGGAAGACTGGATCGTGTGTGTGTGCCATGAAATGGAAGACTGGATCGTGTGTGTGTGCCATGAAATGGAAGACTGGATCGTGTGTGTGTGCCATGAAATGGAAGACTGGATCGTGTGTGTGTGCCATGAAATGGAAGACTGGATCGTGTGTGTGTGTGTGTGTGTGTGTGTGTGTGTGTGTGTGTGTGTGTGTGTGTGTGTGTGTGTGTGTGTGTGTCTGTGTGTGTGTAAATGCCCCAGTTGCTATATACCGGTGGCTAGAGAGAACACATGGTGGTGGGTAGAGAATACTCAGGCTTGAACCCTGTACCTTGGGTGCAGGTGGCAAGGGCCTGAATTCCCTACCCACCACCATTTGTAAAAAAATTTGCAGATGTTTGCCTCATATTTGTTCTGTTCCTCATAAAATCTGTAGTTTCTGTGTGTTTGCTTTTCTTTGCAAAGTCGATGGTGCTGTGGTGCGCTGGTAGCATTGTTGCCTGACAACTGCAGGTTCTCTGGTTTGATTCTTGGCTGGGGTGCCTTTGGCGTGGGGTCTGCATGTCCTCCCATCTTATAAAGAACATGTGTCTGGAGTGTTTCTCCCTGCTCTGCTTCAAATTGGCTTTTGTTCCAAGTCAGACTTTCTTGGTTAACAAATGTTAAATAAAAATAACAGGCATTTGAATTTCAGACTTTTAATTCTTCAGACAGTACATGGTAACACAAAACCTTTTATTCTAGCAATTTTCTAAGTTTATAACATGGATTTTTGAAATTCATCCAGGTTTTTTATGCTAAGGTTGAGAGCTATGGTGAGAACTGAATTCACTGAATATGTTTGGGGGCTGTATATTCCCATTATTGGCTTTGTTCAGGTGTTTTGTACTAAGAGGTTGACAGCTATGGTGAGAACTGAATTCACTAAATGGTAGCCATTTAAGTTTCAGTCTTCCTTTCTTTCACAAAACAGATGATTTGACATAGTGGTATATTGCTCTGACTGCTTTGCAAAGGGTCCCCTGGGTTCAAGACTTGGCAGTGAAATATATGGTGGTAAAACAGCATTTTATTCTAGCAACTTTCCAACATTATACAAGTAATGTTTAAAATGTGTCCCTGGTTTTTGGGCTTTTGTCCCCCCCCCAAAATATGTTGGCTTTTTCCAGATTTCTTGTGCTGCAAAGTTCAGAGATACAGCTGAGTGTCGAGTAGATTTTACAAGCAGCTGAGAGCTGCAGAGGAACAAAAGTTTAGTGCTGCTTATGGTGAACCTGCTTGCATTGTTAATAGCACAACAGGTAGTGCACTTGCTTTTGATACAGAAGGCTGTGGGTTCTACTCCCACAGTAGGTAGATGCATTGCTGATACTGTACTGTGTTGTAAAGGGGGAGGATGCTACAGTCCTTTTTGGTGAAGATACCTAGTAACTATGAACCTGTTATCAGTTTGCCATCCATTCCCTTTTGCAATATTACTAGCTTATCATTTTTTAATGCAACATAGGCAATTTATTCCTCAAGGGCAACAGGCACTTTATTTGTAGATGAAACAATGACATATAAAGTTGTTTGGCAGCAGCAACCTCTTCATTAATTACAGATTTCTTTAACGTGGAATTATTTAGATGCCTTTTACTTCTTCAGAGTGTGCACATTTACTGATACTGGTGGACTGTAGAAGTTTGAGTAGACTTTTTTATGATGGAAATGTTCTGAATTGGGCAGTTTTGTCATTAATGGTGCATGTATTTTGTTTCATTGTTTACTGGAAAAATGTTCAAAACAATACATTTAAAATGCCCTCTAACAATTGTACTGTATTGTACAAGGAATATAATTTAATACAATCAGGAAGGTGTATCAAAGAGCACGTGTATGTTTTGTGTTCAAAGGGCCTATGATTTTGAAAACAGCTCAAAGTTAATCTTTATCTGCCACTGGCAAAATGTATTTTCTTTGAATGTGGGTTTTAATGCTGTTTCAATGAATGTGAGTTTCAAGGGCAGAGAAGTTTTAATGCTAAGTCTATTTTCATTGTGAGACTGCATTGCTTTGTTTAGCAGATATCTATTAAAGTTTGTGCTGTAAAATGCAAAATAACATTTTCAAATGAATTCCAAGTCATTGCAAAAGTAAAGCAGTATGCACATTACAGTATTTATGGTAAATGGGGCAAAATAATCAAGGAATGGGATACTGGAATGGCTGCAGCTGGGTGGCTCCATTCGACCATGATTTTGTGAGGGAGGGGAGAGCAGCAAACTCATAGACAGCCCCAGCTGAACTATACCTCTCAACTGTCCAGATTTTTGCAGAATGAATAGATTTTTGTTTCTTATTTTTGGTTTGATCCTCATAAAACTTTTGGTTTTCTGGCAAATCACTTAGGAATGAAGTCACTAAATGACAGACATTGAGTTTCAGATGTCATAACCTTCAGAAAAGTGCATGCTAAAGCAAGACCTGTTATTCTATCAACTGTCTTATGTTTATACAAGAGCAATTTTTAGTACTGTTTATATGTTTCCCCCAATATTTGGCCTTGCCCAGATTTCCTCCATTAAGAGGTAGAGAGGTACATGCAAATAAATCGCTTTATAAAATTAGAAATATCCAAACCTCTCAACTGTCCTCAATTTCGGCTCAAAATGTTGCTCTCTCCCTAATAATCCCTCTGCAAAATGTCAGTTGTGGAAGAAAATGTGGAGGGTTTACAATTATAAATAGCTGTAATGATCAGAGTTATATATTACTTTTATTTCAGAAATGCATGTAGATGCTCTTATTTTTGTCAGCTGCTCAAGTTAACAGTACTAATATTAAAAAGGTGTCCCTTTTTTGACAGGTTCCTAGCTGTATTGTGTGGCAATTTTATATTTTTGCATCACATTTTTGGTTTGTTTTTCATAAAATTATGTTTTTCTGGCAAATTAGTGGCAAATCATTAAAGTTTGAAGTTAGAAAATAATGGCAGACATTCGAGTTTCAGATTTCATACCCTTCAGAAAATTCATGCTAATGCAAGACCTACTACCTTCTAAGTTTCTAAGAGCAATATTTAAAAACTGTCCTTATTTTTGGGCCTGTGTCCCACTTCTAGGTATGGCTTTGTCCAGATTTCTTGCTGTGTGGTATGAGTGTCAGAGCCATTACTGTCAGCCAGAGACATTTCAAATTGTGACATACTTGTTGCACCCCACTCCCCATTGTAGTGGCTCTGGATGTGTCCAAACAAGGCAAGGAGCAGTTGTGCAGTGTAAGTGTGCAGAGTATTCCCCCATCCAAGGTAGACCACAAGTACGACCATGGCTTTTCATCTGTCCTTGATTTTGTAGAATGTTCTGGTTTTCTGTCATATTTTTATACTGTTGATTTATGCTTCTTATTATTCAGAAAATACATGCTGTCGCAATGTCCTGTTGCTTTATGTTTAAGTAGCAATGCTTAATGACCATCAGGTAAGCTTGTCAGAGATTGTAAGATGCAAGTAAGATTTAATAAGCATACTGTTAAAAAATTACCAACATTGAAAGCCTTTTCGTAGTTGCCATGCAGAGAATATTTACATAACTAGATAATGTATAAGCCTTAGGTATTGAAATGCATATGACAGTATTTGTAATGAAGGACAGGATTACACTATTTTTAGAGGCTCAATATATTTGTTAGAGACTTGCAGTCATCTTTGCAGGCTTTACCCATAAACTAAACAGAATGCCAATCTATCATGTGTGGTCCATAACTTGTGCAGTAATCCTTTAAGCAGTTTATCTTGAGCTCGTTTCTTGTTTGCTGTTCATGTTTTACATTGATCATGTCTTCCCCATGAAACAAGTAGATAGTTGTTGTCAGGCGGCAGGTCTTTTTTGGATAAGAAACATTTTTACAAGTGGGGGTATCACACAGAGATTGCTACTTTCAGCATGTTACTTGGTCATTTTATAAAGCTGAATATAAATTATAATTAGAACTGCAGTGCAAGGAGAAGTGGTTTGAGTTGAGTGCTGCTTGCTTTTTTTTTATATACTTGATTCTGACTGGCATTCGAGTAATGTATTTAAAAAAGTAATTTATTTTTTCATGCATCACAACAGTTGTGTTTCTATCTAAGTATTAAGTAAGTTGTCATGTAGCCAATGCATTGAAATATTTTGTTCTTCTACACTTCATTTTGTCTTGGTTGGACTTTCATAATGATGGTTTGGCACCCAGGGCAGAGTATTTAATTAAAGTTCCAGTTGTTGTGGTTTTGAACATAGCCCCACCCCTTTCAAGTTGGCCATACCCCTTCCCATTATCCCCACCCATTCAGCTGTCTCCTGCAGCCCCCCCCTTAATTTGAAATCACCAGCAACCACTGCAGTGTATCAATAGTCATTAAAGATCAATACACCTCCAGACTGGTTAAACAGTATGATTCCCTGGAGATACTTTAGGTGCACTTTTTCCAGAATGCAGAATACATTTTTTTTTTTTTTTTTAATCAGAACAGTTTAGGGACTGTCTATAAAGAGCACTGATGTTGTCTTTTTTCTGGATAGCCTATATGTTTTGGTAAATTCTTTTTTAAAGAGAATTTTAGGTCTTTCATATGTAAAAGGCTGTACATGTTAGGCAAGTCACAAAATATATCACTCCTTTGGTGTTACAGTCAAAATTGCTTTGTATGGAGAAAACCATTTGGTCGTTACTTATAGTAACATGCATAGTATCTCAAATATATGTACAAGCTCTACAAATACCACAGTTCCTCATTTTTCCCAGCTGTCTCCTTGTTCCTTGTTTATTGTTCTTTTCAAAAAAGTGCTTCATGTTTTTACCCTTCATGTAAACAATCTTCTGTGTTTGGCCTAGTCTTCAAATGCTCCAAACACTGCACCCCATTTATTTCAGTAATGTGCATAATGATAGGGGAAATAAATCATAGGTTAACACACAACTAGTGTCATTACTCAAAACATTCATTGTTGTAACAGGCTGGGAATCTGGATACCTCTAACTGGGGGAATAAACTGATGATCTACCCCTAACAACCAATTCTTCATGGTCTTCCAGCAGTTTGGGGGTTGGGGGTAATTCCTCTCCTTAACCATCCCTTTTAATATAGAGAGCCCACGATACAGTTGGTCATCCTCAGTAATCAGCCTTGACAGTCTTATCATCTGGCCTTTAACTAAATTCCTCTTTTGTCAGTGGGGGTGGTTACTGCCAAAATGTAAGAAACTGTTGGAATAGGTTGGTTTTCTGTAAACAGAGAAGTCATACTGTTGTTTCTCCTTTTTTAAAGAGATGAACATCCAAATACTTCACAATGTCAACATCAACCATGTTTATAAAAGACAAAAAGTGGTGGTGGAATTAATGTATTCTGATAATTGGGGACTTTTTGCACATGATTGTCCCATAAAAATCAGGATATCATCCAAATACCTGAAATATTTGAAAACTGATTTCTTGTGGATGGATTCAAAAGTAAATTGAGTCTACCACTACCACAAAACAATGTTTTTAAATATTGGGGCTGAGGGTGGCCCCATAACTATTTCTCTTGTCTGTCTAAAGTATTCTCACTGGAAACAAACAAAACTGTGCCCCAAAACAAAGTCCATCAAGCTACCCAAGCCCCTTTGATAAATGATAGAATATCAATAAGTATCTTATTAGCATTGAAAGTGGACATTATTTGATAATGTAAAGGGTCTAAAAGTTTTTCTTTTATTACTTTTCATTATAATTTTCAAAGAATTAATTGTATTAGGGATCAGCTTGCAGTTCACTAGTTCTGAGTTTGTACATTTTATTATTAACAACATTTATATTATATTATAACATTTTAAGCTTCTATAAAGTTTTAGGTTTATACATTATACAAGTTATGATGGTTTAAAAGTTTATTACTACTATTTTTAACTGCACTGATTAGGAGCCACTCTTATTTATGTGGTTGCCTTAAGAAGGAAAGTAGTTTAATTAATAAAATGTGTTGATAGGTTTCTAATGCTTTATAAAGGAAATTAGGAGTTTAGAGAGTATCTGATAAAGTTCTGCAATTTGAAATAAAGGAAAGAAAGTGCTTATCACTTATACACTGTGTTCATGGTGTCTCTTTCAGTTATGATTACCCATTTTTTATGTTTGATCTAGGAAGTAAACAGGAAAATAAAACAGGCACAAGATAATTTTATTGATGATAGTGATCATTTAGAAACAGTAAATATTGTGACAATGCAAGGTATTGCCAGCTATGCCAGGAGACGTAGGGGAGTAGATGTGCAAGATATGCAAACACAGCTAGCTGGAATTTTGTAAAGAATTATATGTCATTTGTATTTGTACAGATTTTTGTGTTGAAAAATGTATTTGCAAAGCTGCTTGTGTGAAAAATGTACCAACAGTATGGCCTGCTGGACAGAGAAAGAAATATACATTAATTGTTGTAACTGTTTAAATGTATATGTTTTAACAGAAGATATGGGAAAAGAAGTTGTTAATCCCGAACTTTGAAAATGTTCTAAAATTAAATTACTGGGCCTAGGCTATAAAGTTGTTATCTCACAGTTTTGAATGAGAGAGTCTCAGAGACACAATGTCTGTAAGAAGTATGGTTTATTAGCTTCCATAGGAAGAGTGGAAGTGTTTTATGGTTTTATGACTTTCAGAAGCTGCAACAGATCTGAACAACACTATGTATGTGTATTATTGACACGTATGTGCTAAATCCTGACAGCTTCGATATAAGGGGGATTGCATGGGAACCAGAAGTCAGATGGCCAGATGTTTGTCATGTCATTCTGTAATATAGTACAGAAATAATGTTTTAATAATAGTTGTGACTAAAGTCTCAGAGCCTGTATGTTTTTGGAAACTGACATTGAAGGATCACTCAACTACTTCATCTTGACTTGCTCAAGTAAGTGACCAGGAAATCATAACTATTTAGACTAGTCGGGAAAATATAGTGAGATTAGTTAAGTACAGTTTTTTCTGTATCTGTGAGAATCTATTCATTTGTGTTATTTTAATATTTCCTGTGGCTGAAACTATGGTGTTTATTGTAAATGGATATTTAGTATTTTCATGTTCTTTTATTAAAAATAATTAAATATATTTAATTTTTTTATTTTTGCTGGTCCTTTAGAAAATAATTTAACCTTTGAGAGTACTCATATCTGTTTGGTGACTCTGTGGCCACTCCTGAAAGACTTACTGCATAGGTCGAACTACAGTTCATATCAATATTAATTTCACTCAGTATGATTGGTTACCCTTGTAAGAGCCTCAGAGTAGCTGGCTTGGGAGTGTCTGGTGGCAGTAGCTACTTTATAGTCTGAAAACCACTTGGCACCACAGGACCCGGAAGCACGTAAACAAAGGCTTTCAAAATAAGCAGATGAAGAAATCAAACAGCTGCTAGATCTCCAATGAGCTCCTTTAATATAACTAGGCAAAGTAAAAATCCACAATGATATGATTGTGGAAGTATTTAATGTGAATGAACTTCCAGCAATGTTTTTTGCCTTGAAAAAGCTCGCAAGTGGTCGAGTGAAAGCGCTTGGAAGATTTTGTGGATTTTTACTTTGCCTAGTTATATTAAAGGAGCTCATTGGAGATCTAGCAGCTGTTTGATTTCTTCATCTGCTTATTTTGAAAGCCTTTGTTTACGTGCTTCCGGGTCCTGTGGTGCCAAGTGGTTTTCATTCTTGGTTTGATTTTGCTTCTAGTTTTGGTGTTTTTTACTTTATAGTCTGGGCAGAAAGAGGCATAGCTTGTTAAGCTATTCCAGGTTTTCCCAGGTGTGTGTGAGTGTGTGTGTGTGTGTGTGTGTGTGTGTGTGTGTGTGTGTGTGTGTGTGTGTGTGTGTGTGTGTGTGTGTGTGTGTATGCTAATCAAATCTCAAAGATTATGTGTGTCAGCTACTTGCAGAAGGGCAACAAAGCACTGGTTTCACCAGAGAGAGAGTGATAGAGGACTTGGCTTGGACACTCAGCTGAGGACTTAACTCTGCAGCTGTGCCAGTGGGAGCCTTAATGTAGATCTGCAGAGAGAGAGAGGGAGAGAGAGAGAGAGAGGCAAACCCAGACCTCAGGCTGAGATTGTCCCCTGAGTGCTCTTAAGAGAAATTGTGGTTGATGCAGGGAGCTGCATCTGGAAATACTGCATGTATCCATTTTTGTTCCAAGTCAACATCTCTCTCCAGTATCAGTGGCGAGGATTGAGGCTTCTTGATTACTGGCACAGAGTGTGGACCTCACCAATATAAACACTAAAATCTGTACAAATAAGCTCTTCTAATATTACATGCTTGAAAGAAAAAAATGTGCTACTGTTCCATTGGGTTGGATGTCAGTGAATCTATGAGTTTTTTTAAAAAAAAAAATATTGTTATTAATTTCTTAATACATCATCAAACAAGAGTACAAGCCTTATGCATGAAGCACTAAAGCAACATGCTAGTAGTAAAGCCAGTCTTATATTAATTTGGATGTTATTTTAACCTGTTAACAATGAAACTGGTTTTGGCCCAAACCAGGTTAAACAATTTCTTTCAAAATTACAGAAGTAATAAAAAGATTAGAATACCAATGAATAGCTTTTCATTTCTAATAAATCTCAAAAATGAATAACCAAAGCAACATATTGGGCCTCTTAAAAATCTCAGAATCAAGCAGTTCTTGTACTCTAATGATTACATCTACTTATGCACATATGAGGCATTATTCCTTCTAATACCTCTCCATTCCCAAGAGGAGTGACCACTAATGTAAAAACAGTGTGAGTACTCCTGATTGATATTCCAGATCTGCTGGCCATGTCCACCTCTGCTATTTACTTAGAGACCTAACATTTTTATTTCTTCCTGCCAAAATTGTTTCTTGCTGATAGATTTGAATATACCAAACTGGTACATGCTTCTTCTACGTGGGATGCTCTGTCTTCTTCCACTTTCTTGTGATAGACTTCTTTAGTGTTAGCATTAATATTCCTAATAGGGTCTTTTGTGTTTTATTCCAGTTCCCTTCTTCTAGGAATCCTAATACATAAGTTTCTTTGGAGATTGGAGGATTCTCCGGCCATATTTTTTACTACCTTGAAATACTCCCATAACTGAAATAATTTTGGACAATCATCAAATAAGTGAGACCATGTGCCTAACCTGTCTCCCCCACACCTCCAACAAGAGTTGACAGAAGATTGGTACTTTTTTGTTGAGGCATTTCTACCCCAAAGATTTTAAACTTCTGCAGGCCTGTTACTTCCCAATGTGTATCATTTTATCAACAGCCATTTCTCTGGTAGAAACTACAACAAATTCTCTTTACCCTTTTTAAAAATTTCCACAGGTTTTCCTTTCACTTATTTTATTGTCTTTTATATCCTATGTACAGCTTTGTGATGGGTTCAGTCTTGATTGCGTACTAGCATGCAATTACTCCAAGCTATTTTACTTGCTGTGGAGTTCCTTCTATTATCATGTTTTATTGATCTGTTCCAACCTTCTGCATAAAAAAGTCCTGATTCCTCCCATGAAATCTGACGTTATAGGATTCCCAGGTCAGGAAAGTACCATTTTCCTCCAGCCTGTTCCAGAATCTACCATCATTGTGATTTGTCTATGATGTCTTTATAACTTCAGTGTTGTGTTTATGATAGATTCATGGGTATTACCAGGCTAATGAACACCAGGGCCTTTATAAGCCTAGCCATGCAATCCAACCCAACTCTGTCCCAATGTTTCATGGACATTTATTAGGAAGGTGTATGTGAGTTAGGAAGTTTTATTAACATT
The DNA here is from genome assembly GCF_019279795.1 of Protopterus annectens. Classification (NCBI taxonomy): domain Eukaryota; kingdom Metazoa; phylum Chordata; order Ceratodontiformes; family Protopteridae; genus Protopterus; species Protopterus annectens. The sequence goes on along the minus strand of NC_056737.1, from coordinate 1,755,306,840 downwards.
TCATCATCAGTTTCAGTGCCTCTTCAATGTCTTTCCAAAAACTTATTAATTTGATAATGCCTTATAACAAAAAGTGGGTAGCATGATCTGAATAAATTATTCTAGACCATTTTCCAACATAAATAAAAAACGACAGACCAAAGACCCAAAGGAAGCTTTATTTCTCTCTAGCACATCGGTCAAAAGACCTTCAAGGAGTAACAAACATATCCACAAACCTACTTAAATACAAATTACTTGATTATTCTATTAAACAATTAAGTTAAATTACGTACTTTCAATTAACTTTACAGTTTAACCCTACAGGCACAAAAGTATTATATTTTAGAATAAAAATAGATTATTTAAAAAAAGATGGTCTTTAAACAAACCCCACTCCTCTATTTTAAAATTAACTTGTTCAAGAATGCTGCCCTGTAATACCAAAAAATCACTATTATGTTTTTTCCGTAAAGTGCAAAGCCATGATTTTGTCCTCTGGTTTTTAATATCCCTAATATGCGCTAACAAACTCACTCACATTTTCCAAACATATATCTGCCCATGTATGATGGTCATTTGCATGTTGCCAAAGTGCAAATATTCTCAACTGTGAAGTAAGCCAGTGAGCCCAAAAATCTTGTATGGCTATTCCACCCAACTCCATACGCTTACTTATTACTTCCCATGGGACTCTAGGTTTGACTGAGCTCCATATGAATCTAGACAATATATTGCTCATGCCTCTAATGAAACTAAACCTGGGGTCCATAGGTAGTGCCTGAACACAGTACAACAATAGATGTAAGGCAAACATATTGCTTAGATTTTGTGATCTAACTCTAGCGCCATTAATTTCCAAATGTTTATCCGATCTATAATTTTTTTTTACTAGGAATTTTTTATGATAACATAATAATGTCCTTCAATGAGGCAGACATCCTTATCCCTGGGTAATCAACTCTCTCCCTTTGATATGATTGTGGATACTTACTGTTTAATGTGTTAGAGGGTCTATAATTTAATTTAATAACTTCCATTTTTTAGCATTAACATTATACCCTGCACCCATGCAAATTGTAATAGTTCTTGGAACAGCTCTTCTATACGTGCTTCTAGATGTGTTACGTACAATAATAAGTCATCCTCATAAAGCTTTGATTTTCTAAGCCTTATAGCTAATGTTTCTAAGAATAGTGCAAGCACTGCTGGGGACAGAGGACATTCCTGCTTGTGTCCCTGGCTGCATTAATTTTACAGGAAAATTTTAAGTTCACTTTTACCATAGCTCTATTCTCTTTATATATACTTTTTAGCAACTTTATCAGCTGGTCTGGGAGGTGAAACCATTCTAGAGCTGTAAACAAGAAATCTCTACTTACCTTTTCAAATGCTTTCTCTGCATCATATCTTAAAATCACTGTTTGTTGCCCTAACGGTACCACTTCTTTTAGTATTAGTAGTGATTTAATTATGTTGGTGAAAGTTTGCTTCCCCTTCAAAAATCCACAGTGGTCTCTGTCTACTGTGTGGGGATAATATGGAAAACTCTGTTAGCTAAAATTTCTCACAAATATGTTAAAATCCAGTGGAAGATGGATACTGGTCTATAGGAAACAGTATTTAATGGGTCTTTCCACAGTTTCATTATGGTTGAGATTACTGCTTCCCTCCAGGATGGGGGTGGGGTCTATGTCTGTAACACCTCATTCATTAACCTCAACAAAGTGGTCGTTAAGCTTTTCCTGCAATTTAACTTACGTTCCAGAGTGATGCCATCCATTCATGGGGTTTTACCTGCAGAGAGATTTCTCAGTGTGTCTATCAGATTTTCAAGTGATACGGGGTCTGTTAGATTATGAAGAACTGCCAAGTCAAACTGTTTGCATGTTACCTTGACTTGACAATGATTGAATTTACAGATGTCCACTTCATCACTGGGAGGAGGATTGTGCATATCTTTGTAAATTTTTTGACATCTACGTATATATCTATGCGGTTATCACTAATTTGATTCCCACTCTTTAACCTCATTTTAAAGGCACATTACACCACTTCACTATGGCATATTCACATTGCTAGTTTTTTTTTTGCACTCTGGCTGAATTCCCTACAAAGTTTTTTGATTGCCTTGCTCCAAAACTGCATTTGCCTTTCCAGCATTTTTTCTATCTCACTTTGCACCTCTACAATATCTCTCTTATATCTGCTTGTTTAGCCCTCTTTCCTTTGTAGCCCCTTAAACCTTTTGGTCCACACAATAAATGCCAGGTTATCATCCTTTTTTTCTGTCTGACATATTGTGGGAATTCATCTCTCCATTTTCCTTTAATGCAACCCTGTTCATTATATACATGCCAGATGGACCCATCCTTTCTAACATCTCTACTACCATAGTCTGGCAGAATTACACAGATCTCATATTTTTCCTTTATAGCACTGGGAAATTATAGTGTTTATGTCTTTTTTCCCCCTCCAGGTTAAGATGCAGTAATAAATTTGCATGGTTCAACAGCTCTTTGGGAGACATATGTTTACCTTATATCCTGCAGGTGATTTCTCTGGAAGTATAAACACTGGCTATACATGAGTATCCTCATGCTACTGGCAATAGATAGGTATAAATTCTATGACCAGGGGATTCTTTCCACATACATTCTTCATATCTATGAGCCTAGTGAATGTTGCAAAATACTTCCCTAAACTGTTGATTTTTAACACCCTTAGGCCTCCCTATATATTGATGTGATTAGTTATAATATGGAAATCACACACCTAGAGCAGTATTCTTCCTTGAAAGATGATTACCTCTGGCACTTTTCTTTTACTTCCTGCAGGGGTGTCTTTGGTGATCTATAAATATAGACAATTATTATTAAAATTAAATTCATCTCTTCCTTTCACTACTGTGAGCCTACCTCGATCACCCATAAGAGTATCTATAACATGGAAGTGAAAATTTCTTTTTAACAGCATTATGGTGCCCTTGTATTTACCTTCCAGGTGTGAGAAGAACACTACCACTTCATGTTACACTCTTCAAATGTTCTGATGTTCTGAGTCACTGAAGTATGTTTCCTGTAATAGTATACCATGCGGAGAGAGCTTCCTTAACCATTCTAACACTTTCTGTCTGTTAACTAGGTTTCCCAGTCTGTTTGCATTCCATGAGATCAGTCACATTTAGTTGTACTGAAAAAGTTCCACTGTCATAGCCTGTTATGTGAATAGGGTCCCAATATTTTATGTATTTATTTATTTATTTTACTTTACATTTGTTGACCGGGATAGTCTGACTGGATGCATGTCCATTTTCACCGGAGGCCCAGGGAGAAAAGCTCCAAGGTAACCAACTTAGATAAAAAATGCAGTCTATACAGTAGTTGACATACATAAGCAAGCAATAAGGTTTATGATTAACAATTTATGCAGAGGTTGCATATCTAGGCAGATAAAAGTAGTTCTGGGGTAATGTAATTCAAAGTGTAGGTCTTCATTAAGTTGTTCAAGTCAGGAAGCATATTGTTTTTAAGTCATACAGTTATTTACAGATAAAATATTTACAGTGGTTACATGCCAAAACACATTAGAGTTAGACAAGGTAAAGGTCAGGATAGTGCAACAGATAAGCTAAACTATTTTAGCCTCATTGTCAAGAAGAGTTAGTCGGGTTTACTACAGTGGCATAGCCAGTTTAACGTCAAATGTTGTTTAAGTCTAGTCTTGAATTGACTCAGGGAGTTGAGTAAAGTAAATTCTGTTGGTAGAGAGTTCCAGGTTTTGCCAACAGAGTTTGCAAAGAGAGAGAGTCACCAGCAGAGTTTTTAGTTTTGATAGACTGGACTAGTAATTTATTAGACGATCGAATTGGCCAGTGATTGTGATAGGGGGTAATAATATTTTAAGAGCAGGAGTATGATCTGGATTGTAAAGTATCTAATGGGCAGTTATCATGAGGTTATACTGGATCATGCTGGGTTGTTCTAGCCACCCAAGCTGGTTTAGGTTAATACAATGGTGAGTCCTATAAGGCAGGCCAGTGGTGAATCTGGCAATATGGTTATAGCAGATGGAGAGTTTGTTGAGGACAGATTTGTTTAGTTTGATGAGTATCGGGGATGTATACAGTAGAGTTGAAAGAAGGTGAGAGTGAGCTATGGCAGCTCTAGCAGGAGGAGTTAAAAAAGCTTTTATCCTGTACAGAGAGCCTAGTTTTTTATTGATGGTCTTTATAGTTTGATTAACATGTAGGTTGAATTTGAGATTATTATCAATTATTACACCTAGCAGTTTTGTAGAGGAGTCTGGGGAGATTATTGTGCCATTGTTTGATTTAATGGTAAAAGTGAATCCAGTAGACCTGTGGGTTGGTGAGAATAGGAGTAGTTTTTTTTTTTCTTTTGGGATTCAGGATCAGACGACGTCCAGAAAGCCAGTTTTCGATAATGTCAAATGTGGTTTGTGTGGCTGACCACAGTTCATTTGGAGAAGTGGCCGAGCAAATCAGGGTGGGGTCTTCAGCATATTGGACACAGCTGACTGTAAGGATAACAGAATAGAGGTCTATAATGAAGATGGAGAAAAGTAGGGGCCCTAGTATGGATCCTTGGGGTACACCTAGTGTGCTGGGTAGTAGATTAGAAAGCTTATTTTGCCACAGGACAGCCTGTTGTCTATCTTTCAGATAGGACTGCAACCATTGGATGACTGTATTATCTAGGCAGAAAGTTTTCAGGGTATGGATTAGTAGTTGGTGATCCACCATATCAAATGCCTTGGATAGGTCCAAGAAGAGGGCTGAGGATAAGTTATTGTCATTGTGATTGTGGTTTATCATATTAGAAAAGGCTAGAAAGGCTGTGGTAGTACTGTGGTGTGGTCAGAAGCCATGTTGGGAGTCTGCCATGAGGTTATTCTGAGTTAGGTGATGCATCAATTGTCTATGGATACATTTTTCCATGATTTTTGCAAGTGGAGATAATATTTTTATTGGCCTATAGCTGGATAGTTCAATAGAGTTACCTCCTCTGTGAAGTGGGATTACATAGGCTATTTTCCAAATAGAGGGGATTCTGGCTTCTGCTATTGTTCGATTGATTAATATTGAGATTGGGTAAGCAATAGCATCAGCTGCTTTTTGTAGATACTTGGCAGGGAGCTGGTCAGTGGACAGATTAGTTGGTTTCAGTTTTTTAATTAGGGTACGGATGAGGGAGGTGGCAACTGGTTGGAGTCTGAGTGTAGGTTGGTTACTGGAGGGTGTTATTTTCATGACAGTGGGGGCTGGGAGGTAGTTGACTCGCTAGAGCTTGAATGGTCTCAGTAAAGAAATGGTTAAAACTGTAAGAGACTTCCTCAGGAGGTTTATCAATGGAGGCTAAGGGGACTGGTGTGGATGTTTGTCCAGGATGTAATAGCTTGTTTATACCTGCCCAGAATTTCTGAGGCTTGTTATGATTTATTTCCTGTAGATTATGGTAGTCATTTTTTGTCTAGTAGAATGCATTTTTAGTAACGTTCCTTAGTTGCCTATATTTGATGTGGTCTTGGGGGTCTTTAGTAGATCACCATAATGCCCATACCTTATTTCTGAGAGCAATTTTTTTGTTTGGACTTTTTGGATAGCCAAGGTGCAGTTTTTGCCTTAGTTCTTATTGAACGTACGGGCGCATGAGAATCAAGGATTTCTATGAATTTGTTGTTAAAGTACCCGGCTGCTTCATCTAAGGGGAGGTGTCTTAAAACTGACCAATTACATGAGTTTAATTCCTGTTGGAATTTGGTGGGGTTAAAGTTTACAAATATTTGCTAAGGCTTCCTGGAGCCATAGGTAAGTAATGAAAGATGAAATTTAAAGTTCAATACCTGTGCTGTAAACTATATTTAGGGTTCTTTAGGGAATTTGCTAGGTTTAAATTATAGGTTGTAGTGTGTGATTTTCAGGGTTATAAGGTGGGAAACCAATATGTATGAGCAAGATTCCAGGGTTTGTCAGCTTAGACAAATAGTGTTGTAGAGTAGAAGGGGTAACTGGTTTATTTAGGGCAGGAGGGAGCCAGATTTCTATGGGGGCAGACTATAGGTGCTTTAGACCCAGGTCAGCTGTGTACATTTGCAGAGGATTACAGGTTTAGGTAGGATTACAAGTTTTGGTATTAACCTTATCAGTTTGTTGTGGTCTGACTTCGGACAGGCAGTTTCTGCAGGGTAGTGTTCTTCAGGCTGGAAAGCCTTTTTAGTCAGGGTATTTGAGAGGACTACCTTATCAGTTTGTTGTGGTCTGACTTTGGACAGGCACAGTTTCTGCAGGGTAGTGTTCTTCAGGTTGGAGAGCCTTTTTAGTGAGGGTATTTGAGGGGGACTACCTAAAAGTAAAAATAGAGTAAAAACAGTATACTTACAGGCACAGAGAACTAACCACTGTGTAAGCAAACATTTGTGTTTTCCCTTCAGCTATGGTATTTACGGTATTATACAGCTCCGTGAAGTTGCGAGCACTATAGATGCTTTGTTTGCTTCACATGGGGCTGAAAGCAGTTAATCTACGCTGTCTGTGTTTTTACTGTAAACTGCATTAACCACAACAAGAAATTTGCAAGTAATTAAGGTAAACCGTCCTGTAGGACATGCGGGCTGCTGATATTGCTAGTAAACTTGTACTTGTTAAACTGGTTGGGAGGGTGGCCTAATGGTTAAGGTGTTTGCCTTACAAACACAAGGTCCAGGGTTTGAGTCTCACAAAGGATGATTGGCTAGGATTAAAATGGCTCGCAAGGGCAGCTAGCTTAGTACTAATCTGTTAAGAGCACAACTGCTGTTTCTTCCTCATACAGCATTTTTCCCTATTTAGCTAACAAACTTAGCAAACCTGTAAACAATATCCAGTACCTTGACTAAGATAATATCACGTGAAATACAATGCAGCAGTTAGACTATCTGTTAGAAAAGGCACCGTGTTATACACATGTTAATTTCATATTCTTGGGCAAACAAAGTACATGCTGCCCGTAAACTGCTAAAAATATCCCTGTTCTGTTAAATAAAAAGGCACAAGCCTACTCAAGAGCCGTTCATTATGTTTAACCCTTATAACACTTGCTATTGGGCTAAATGTTACAGATCATAAATAATACATGGGATACTGTAAAACAATGCCGTATTTAAACAGAAATATCAGCAAACAGTGATTTAGCCACCTTAACACAGTCCGACCGTGATAAACACCTTATATAGCTGTGAATGACTTAGTACAACTATGTTTAATACAGGAAATGTAATGGTTGAGCAACACAACATACCAAAATGGAGAAAGAGGCTGCCGACTGGGTCTGAAAGCACAGGTGATTTGAAAAATGGCGGTTTTAGTAGGAACAGATGAAACCTCACATACGTACTCAGGCAGGGGTGGAGTAAGGGGTTAACACAGATTACAAATATTTGCTAAGGCTTCTTGGAGCCATAGGTAAGTATTGAAAGATCAAATTTAAAGTTCAATACCTGTGTTTTAAACTATATTTAGGGTTCTTTAGGGAATTTGCTAGGTTTAAATTATTGGTTGTAGCATGTGATTTTCAGGGTTATAAGGGGGGAAACCAATATGTTAGAGTAAGATTTAGGGGATTGTTAGCTTAGACAAATAGTGTTGTAGAGTACAAGGGGTAACTGGTTTATTTATGGCAGGAGGGAGCCATATTTCTATGGGGGCAGACTATAGGTCCTTTACACCCAGGTCAGCAGTGTACATTTGCAGAGGATTACAGGTTTAGGCAGGATTACAGGTTTAGGTATTAACCTTATCAGTTTGTTGTGGTCTGACTTTGGACAGGCACAGTTTCTGTAGGGTAGTGTTCTTCAGGTTGGAGAGCCTTTTTAGTCAGGGTGTTTGAGGGGACTACCTTATCAGTTTGTTGTGGTCTGACTTTGGACAGGCACAGTTTCTGCAGGATAGCTTTCTTCAGGTTGGAGAGCCTTTTTAGTCAGGGTATTTGAGGGGGCCTATCAAAATGGAGAAAGAGGCTGCCGACTGGTTCTGAAAGCACCGGGAATTATATCTTATTCAGATCAATGATTGTCCATCTGCTCTTTATAATCTTCATACTTGCTTGGGTGAGACCTGTCCTCGGGATCTTGGCAATTAATAAAGCACTGTTTAACTCCAAACTTTGATCTAAAGACTTAAACAGATAAAAACTGTATGCAATATACACATTCCAAAAGGAGTCCACTTCCAAAGTAGGCTAATGTCATCATGGGATATCACTGAAGGATGTGTGCATTCTTCTAGAATGTACCAGAATATTTGCAAGGTCCCTCCATTTGTATTTGTCTTGGTTCAGGTATCTTTTAAACACAAATAAATAAACTGTTTATATTTCCAAATTGTTTATATTTCCAACAAAAGTTGTCATGTAAAAAAATGTGGCCTAATGTGACAAATCCATTTCTTTCATGTCTTCCCTGCTTTCTCCAATTGCCCAAAAACTGGATAATATACATATATATATATATATATATATATATATATATATATATATATATATATATATATATTTATATAGATAGATAGATCTAGGACAGTCTACCAAAAGACTGTTTCACCGAAAGTGAAATGGGCTGTCACAGTTTTCTGAAAGCACTTTTTAACAAAAAAAGTGCTTTCGAGAAACTTTCGTAAAAGTACAGGGAATCGGGAGGAAGTAGTAGTGGGCGAGATCGGACTACAATGGGGATAAGGTAATATTCCATTTTCCCCTCTGTAGTGCAATCTTGGAGTGAGAATATAAAAGTAGGGTGTGTGGGGGGATGCAGGGGGGCAAAGCCCCCTTGCGTAAACATGGTGTGTGTGTTTTTTTTTTGTTTTTGTGTGTGTGTGTTTTACCTTTCATTTACCAAAACTGCTTTTTCGGTGAAAGCAGTTTCGGTAAACAGTGTTCTGTAGGGTTGGATTTGGACAGTTGGCCTTGCGATCAACTGTCCTAGATCCATATATATATATATATATATATATATATATATATATATATATATATATATATATATATATATACATATACATGTGTGTGTGTGTGTGTGTGCGTGTATTTTTATTTTTTTTGCCCTGGTGCTGTCTTTTCCTGTTGATGTTTTTCACTTATTGGTTCTCTTCTCTAGATATGCCTTCTTGGAGCACTTCCAGGACTTTCATTCGGTCAGCATATGTTTTGGCTCCAGTTAGCAAAAACACCCTCAGTAATGCAGGATACAATAATTTCAATTTCAGTTTGTTGGTCCTACACAACTATAGAATTAGTATGAACCTGCTACTTCTCTTTCATGTTTTCCATATAATAAACTACATAGACAGATGTGCTATGTATTAATATAATGGTCTTGCAAATATTCTTAAATTAGTGATCTAGATCAAGAAGCACTTTACATTCCCGTGAATTGTCGACTAAGTGAGTGAATTATTAGAATAGTAACATTAATTATTATGGAGTGGATTTTTGAAACGCATTTCATGTAATATATACCTTGCCTCTATTTTTTTTGTTATAAGGTGATATAAACAATGAGTGGAAGGTTAATGGAAAACATGTATGTTAAAAAAGAGACATATAGAGAGATAATTTTCTTCTAATATATCATAACCTGCAAGAATAAGGAAAAAGGCATAGAGTCTACAAACATTAAGTTGAAGATGACATGCATAATAACAAAAGCTAAAACTGTATCTAATTTTCTGTTAGGAAAAGACTACCTAAACTAATAAAAAGGGGGCAAAAAGGTGAAGAAGCATATGCACATGCAATTTATAAATAGACACACAATTGGTAGAAAATGTAATTAAACAAAAGCTGCTGCAAGAAATTTAAAATTAATGTCCATAACTGGAAGTAGGGAAATGTGCAAATGTGCAACATAAATACTATTAGACAACCACTGTTATGCAGGATTTCTTTCATGACTTCTAAAAGATATTGTCTGACTGTATGCATTTTTATGTTAAATGAGTTGTAAACTTACTATAAAGGAGTGTGTATAAAGCTGTGTCTTTTTGATAAAAAATGAATACAAGTCAACATGATCTATGATATATTATAATATTAAAGCTGTAGGTTGAGGTGGTATTTTAAGGGTAAGACATAATAAGACAATTGCTTTGAATTTGACTATACAAAATGCATAGGAAATATTTTTACATATAAAACTATGAGATGGGTAAACTGCGACTGTTCTCTCTGTTTTATAATCTTTTAGACAGCCAATTGATTTTACTTTTTATAAAGATAGGATTATAGGGACACTTATTTTCATATACCACTCCTGCACATAAACTTTTGACCTTGAATATGTAAAGCAAATATTTTAAGCAATTATGTGACACTTCTGTGAGGACTGCAAATAAAATAAAGGTATGTTATATTTACAAATAAGAGCAAGTAACACTTGACATAATGCTAACAAAAATATTGTATGGATCTATATTTGATGGTTTATTAAATATGCGTAACTTAGAAATTATTTGTATAGAAATTTAAAGAAAAAAACAAGAAAAAAATAAATAAATAACAAGAACAGTTTCATTAGAAACTTTTAGACATGAAAAAGAAGAGAATGAAGATAAAGAAAAGCAGAAGAAAAATATATCTCTTAAAAGTGAGGAATGGCCTGAACAACTATATAGAAAGTAAGTTTACAATCAACTTTTTAAATATATACACATATAAAAAGGTAATGGATTTTATAATTTTGGTTATCTAATGTCATTGTTTAATCACAATGATCTATATTTCTGTAGAGGATTTTTCATAGATATTGTGACTTTAATCCTACGGGTTTTGTGAGACATTAGCTGATTTCACCAGTCAAACTAGACTACAGTTTCAAGTAGTCATGTCAGAGATGTTACTTTAAAGTATGACAGGATAATTGGTAGAAGAATATACATACTATAATAGGTTCATAGGTATAAATATTATAACTATATATACAAATATATGCCAAAGTCTGGAAGTTAGTACAGAAGTTAAGATTGCAAGCTATAAGTCCTATGGCACAGGGTTCAGTTCCCTTACCTACTGTGTAATCGTGAACAATTTGTTTAGCATTGGATTGGCAAGATGGAGAAGGTGTTCACCTTATAAATGCATGATATACATTTTGATTCTGACCTTGGGTTGTTAGCTAGGTTTAAAATTGCTTTTTATGGCAGTTTGCCTAGTAGTTACTTATGAACCTTAAGCATTATTTATATATCCAGATCCAGATCAATACAAACTCTAGTCCATTTTTTTTTGGTTGTCACAAAGCAGTGCATGGTTAAGTCACTTTCTCAAGGTCACACTGTAGGCAATTGAAGGCTAAAGGTATCAAACCCTTGATTAAAATAAACAGCTCATAGCCTTATTCCTATGTGCTAACTGAAGTTATGGGTTTTTTTTATTATTTTATGCTTCATAAACATTTTAAGTTCTATTTTACAGTAGGAAAACTAGCTTGTTTTAATTCTGGAATTACACATAGTAGGAAAATTACACATAAGTGTTCATTAATACTTGTAAAAGTATTTGATGCAATTCTGTTAAATAATTAAATAAATAAGCAGAAAATTAATAATTTAAAGGTTTTACTGATTAATATAAATAGCATAAGCACTAGAAATAATAGAATGCCCTGATCTGATTTTATAAACTTAAAGCAGACATAGTACTATATTAAAATCCACATTTACTGAAAATGGTATTAAACATATAAGTAATACATTTTTGAAGTTTTAGCTGTTGCTTCATTTAGAGAAAAGAAAAGGGGAGGTATTTCCTTATGCTGACTAATTAGAAAGTCAGCAGTGATGTCAAGGCACTAACTTTGCAGATGGTAAGAGAATGTTTTCATTAATAAACTTAGAATATAGTCATTTAATTGTTACAATAGTAGCCTAGTGTTGGCAGATGGAGCCAACATACTTATAGGTTAATTATAAACAGTATTAAGCAATTTTCAAGGTAGACAAATGATAGTGTGGGGAGGGGGTAGCCTGATTCTTATTAAAAAAAAAGATACGCATACATGACATGGGCCTAAAATTTCAGATCCAGGAAAAGCTCTTAAAAGTGATTGGAATTTAAAAAATGAATATATGAAATAATTTGAAAAACAAACAAAATAAATGGATAGATAAATAAATAAATAAATAAATAAAACCTCTTTATTATTTTTACTTATTATTTGTATGTCTTTGAAACACAATCCAGAATACATAGGTTATATATTTCAAATGATTTACAATATAAAATGGTTAATACAACCATAATGCAACATCAATTTGGTTAGTAAAATTATTCCATATATGAATGCAACCATGATGCAGCATCAATTTGGTTAGTAAATTTATTGCATATATGGCAAAGAAAAGTGACATTAAAGAATGGTTAGGGAAAAGAAAGAAATAATATGTGGAAATCAGCAGAAATAGTGAAGTAGAGGATATCATACTAAGGGACTATTTAAAACATATTTATATGGAAAAATTAATATGTGGTTTAATGATAAAATCAAAACAGGATAAGGATAGAAAATTATTGCTAAAAATGCAGTTAAACTAAACCTTCAAAAGGGGGATAAAGACAATCTCAAATATCTAGAAAGTTAACAAATGGATATCACAATATCTTAATCATTTATTTAAATTGTAAAGATGTATACATTCCCCAAAAGTTATAGATATAATTAAAAACACTTATACAATTCTAAAGCCTATAAAAAGGGATTGTTTATTTCTCAGGTGATCAATAATTATGTCACAAGACAAGGATATTGCTTTTCTCTTTAGTATTTGAATTTCAGTCTTTTGAAAATCTTATTGAAAATAATACAAAATAGAAAGTTTCAAATTTAATGAAATAGGTCAGCCCAAGATACAGCTATTTGCTGATGATGTAGTATTGACAATTGGACATACAGACAATCATTGATATATATATATATATATATATATATATATATATATATATATATATATATATATAAGAAGAATTTAAACTGTTTAAGTTTCTAGAATGAAATTTGATTTGCTACATCAGAATACTGGCAAATTTGGGATAGATAATTTAGACATAGAATTAATTAATACTAATATTAAATACACACACACACACACATACACACACATACACACACACACACACACACACACACACACACACACACACACACACACACACACATATATATATATATATATATATATATATATATATATATATATATATATATATATATATATTTATACATATATACATACATAATGTATATATATATATATATATATATATATATATATATATATATTAAATATTTCAATAATGTTAATTAACATTGCATCACTTCCCAATAAATTGGATATTGTTCAAACTACTCAATTTCAAATAGAGACATAATCAGGAAATTAAAAATGTTTATAGCACTTTTGTCATACTGACGAAAACAAGGAAACGTTTATGTAAATCACATTAATACATGAGACAAGGAAAGAATAAGATTTCCTAATATTCAAAAGTTTACTTTAATATGTGTTTATAAAACATTAATATATTTGGCAGGTAAGTTATATGATGCTCAGTGGAAAAATATATACCATAAGGTGTGAGTCTATTCAGCTAAAATCTTTTTCTTGTATTTTAGAGATAGTAGATTACAAGATATATGATAAAGAAATATTTAGATAGCCATTCTAATATGCTAATCAAAACAAACTATGTTAACATATTATTAAAAATATTTAGAATTTTTGTTTACAAATACACTCTATCAAAATGAATTTTTTCTATACATAAGATTTCTAGAACATTATACAATGAAAAAAATAAAATGAATTATTATTATTAGTAGTAGTAGTTTCAGTAGTAGCATGTGGCTCTGGCTAGATCCTTTAATGAGTAGAGGGGATAGATGTATTGTTTCAAAATCCTTAATGCTGATGAATTCTCCATTCCCTGAATACATCAAAATACACAATATATTATATTATGTGGACTTTGCCTGGGGTCTATATCATAAGCATGAAATGGCTGAAAAGCAAACATGTAATGAGCAACACATATTCATCGAACTGCATTAAAGCGATTTGATGAATAAGTCACAGGGCAAGGAGGTAGTTGGTCAACTACACAGTGTTGCCCTTTTCTTCACTGTAGTGTGATCTCAGAGTTGATATATTTAGTGAGGGAGTTGTGGGGGGGTGAAACCCCCCACCTGATTCGGGTTTCTAACTTTTTTTTTTCGAACGGCCTCGTGAATTTTTTTCACTAGGAAAAAATTTGGGGATGTGACTATTTGCTGTTTACAGCATTCACATTTTATGTGTTGACATATATGTAGTCGCACATATGCATGTTTTTGTTTATGATCTATACCCCTTTGCCTGTTGCAAGGAGAGTTATAATAAAGGATTGGAAGCTCCTCCTTGATTTAAATGTTTGATAGCCTTAATCACTGTTGTATACTACAAGGAAATGAGCATCCTAACAACAGAATATACTACTAAAATCCCAGATTAAAGTATTAGTCCAAGATGTCATTATAGTTAAAGTCATTTGAATATTAAATTATAGGAACTAAATATTGAAAGTCAATTTTAAGTGTGATTTAAATGTTATATTTTTAATAATTGCAAATAATGCATGCAGTTTTGTTGCATTAGGCTACTTGAAAAATGCAAAAAAATATGAAAAAAGTAAAGAAAATAAACCAGTAATTTAATCATATGAAAGGCCACTATATCAGCTACATACAATGTAAGGTTAAAAATATGCAATGGAAAAAATAGAGCAATTTCAACTAGTTTCTTGTAATGTCAATCAATTTCAGTAGATAAAATAGTAAAAGCAGATTATAATAGACAGAGAGATAAAACTCTTAGCCCAAAGGTATTTGGAGGTCAAGTGCATAAGGGCAGGTCACTTCTAACAGGTCAGTGCTTATTGAGTAACAACTCTTTGAAAATGGAGGCCAACTCAAACTAAAATTTTTGTTTAAATATACATAACAATAGCAAGAAAGTTTCTCTAGACCACAAAAACCAATAGCAAAGCACTGGGAGTTGTCTAATAACAAGCACATGCCCAAAATTAGACTGGCTTACTTCTTCCATAAAACAAGCCAGTAATCTAACTACAAGTAAGATCACTGTATAAACTACAAACAGTTCATGCTTAATTAATGTGTTAGAAAATGCAGTGAAAAATAAACAGATCTTTGAATTTATTTATAGTTTGCTTGTCTGTTTCTTGTTTGCTTATTTGTTAACCAGGTGAGTGAGTTGGTACAAAGCTTTTTTCAGCCCCAATCCTTGATAAAAGACTAACAACCAAGACCACATAAATATATAATAAGTGGATACACAAAACAATAAATTAAACATACATTTTCAGTTGAACATGTAATAAAAATACAACAAAGTGAAAGGTGAAGAAATACAAGGTACGATATAAACAATGGCAGAAGTATATGCAAAATATGAGGAAAATTTTAATTGACTCTAAATTTGTAGAAAGTGTTACAGGTTTGTTGACATATCATGCAGTAGTTTTCTGGAATGGTAAATTGAGTGTAAGTTTATATTCTGAACAGTGTAAGAAACTTCTCTGTATGGAAGATTTTCAGTCCATATATCTCTAGTTAATCGCTGTATATTAATCAGATCAGACACTAGTAGTAGAAGTAGCAAACTTAAACTCATCTTAAGTAAAAAATAAATAAATAAATAAAAAATATATAATTGTACAGAATTACTAAGTATTCGAAAGTAATCTAAGCAAGGTAGGCAGTCTGTTTTCAGTCGAAAATCCTTTATTAAGTACACAGACAAGCGATCCAAGTAAAGCAAAAATAGAGTAATAGTTTCCTCACAAGCTTTCTACATATATAATATGTATATATATATATATATATATATATATATATATATATATATATACTTTTTTATCAGGCAAGGGAGTGGTTTATTGTGCTGTAAAACAAAGTGTTATTGATACACATGTTAAATTCACATCCCTTCCCCATCAGTGTGACATTCGAGCTGGTCCTCCCCTACATAGTAGCTGTCATAATAATATAACCCTTATGTACTTTAAATAAAATTTATAATGATGTGGTACCTCTTATTTAACCAGATTATTAAGTAGATTATTAAGTCTGTGATTTTATCCAAGACAGTACACTACATGGATGGAAATATATCAACCTTAGTCCATTTGGCAATCAGAAAATATATATAAATATATACATATACACTTTGCATGTAAAAAATCAATTGTAAAAATCATATTCTATTTTCATAACCTATTGTTAACAAAGATCGCTTTCGTCCTTCTAGACTTCTTCAGGTCTGTGTGCAAGAACCCTAAAAACTATCTATAAAAATATATGTAATTGTATAATTAGTTAGTATTGTTGTTACACATCATTTTGAATAAAGTGGAAAAAAGAGAACCAGAAAAAGAAAAAATAATAAGAAAAAATGTATGATGATGGAAACAAAATATACACTTAAATTACAACTGATTTAAAATGGTATTTAAAACCAACTGGTATAATAAAATAAAATAAAATAAAATTAGTCATGCAAACAATGTGGCAATTTTTTAAGTTCCAGTGCACTTTTAATTGAACAGCAGCAGTTTAGTCCAGGCTTCCTAAAAGAGTTCAGCTTTAATTGCCACATGAGTTCATGTCCCTCCAGAATATTTGGGGTGTCTTCTTCAAGATCACTTATGTTTATGTGATCCAGGATCTGGAACTTGTGTGTCTTTTATGAAGAGAAAGGTGTTTGGCTAATGCATTATTTTTACATCCAGAGCAGATTTCTGACAGATGACATGATATCCTATGCTTGAGGTTATTTACAGTCTTACCCACATAGACTGCATCACATTCATTGCACTGTGCCCTGTAAATTATTTTTGCAGTGTTACGTAGATGAGTAGTGTGACTTTGTAGTGTGACTTAAGATGAATTTAAGTTTCTGATTAATATACAGTGATTAACTAGAGATATATGGACTGAAAATCTTCCACATAGAGAAGTTTCTCTTCAGTAGTAGTAGGCAGAGGTCAAATATCAGTGCAGCTGTGCTGTCCATCATGTAAGGTTTAATATTAACTTTTTTCTATATCTTGTATGTAGCATGGTTTTGGAATTATTAATGCCATATGAACAGGCATCAGTAGAGTGCAACTGCAGAAACACCCAGAAGGAGTAGCTAGGCTGTGCTGAACTAAATGGGAAGCAATACTTAGTAAAAAGAATTCAAGTCTCTAGTAATAGAGCACCTAGCTTCTGCTGTATGGCGATGAGAAGTCTACCTTAAGTTGTTTGATTTTGGATGTTGTCAACTCAACATGATCATGAAAGCTTAGAGTGTTATCAAATAGAAGTCATAGATATTCTGGTATTTGAAAAAAGGAATACATTTCCAGCTTGATATGATATTGATTGGGAGTATCGTTCTGTTAGCTAGACTTATACCTGTCCTAAATAGCATGATTGTAGATTTATTACTATGCTTCGTTAATCTGCTATGGGAATGCCAATTCCAAATTAAAGGGAAATGATTTTGCAATACAGTATTGCTCTGATAAGCAGTGTTATGGGCAGCAGTAAATAGTATAGTATATCATCAGCATACATATGAATGTTTTATACAGGCAAAGCCCCTGGAAAACTGTTAAGATGAATAGAGAATAGTAGGGAACTAAGGAGAGATATCTAAGAAAAAACAGAGTAGATAGATCTTGTAACTGTGTAGAAATTTATTCCAGTGATTGTGGATGTTCTATTTTCTAAATAATTACAGTAGTATGTAGACCCTGCATCAGATAATCCAAAATCCGTTAACCTGTAAGAAAAACATTATAGTCTGAAAAGCTGCTTTTAAACCTAACATGATTACTCCATTTAATATGCCTTCTGCATGACTGAGTACATTTGTCAGGTTAAATAGAGGATTGTTGTCTGAGAACTATATTTGTGGTAAAAACTATGCTGTCAGATAACAGGTTGCACTTTTGTATACAGCCTAGAAGATGTTCATAGATACATTTTACAAAGACTTTTGCTAAAGGATAAATATTAACAATTGATCTAGAGTTAGTGGGCATTTTGGGTAGGAGACCTTCTGGAGGGAGTCTAATAGCAGCATGGCTAATGCTAGGATGAATAGTACCTGTTGCAATAGGTAAGTTAAAGATATGTGATGATAATTGGGAGATACAGATGGCATCACCAGTCAGTATTTTTGGATACAATAAATGAAAATAAGAATCAAATTAGTGACTGGCAGATGAAAGTGATTTCTCATTTTTGAGCAAGAGGTTTAATGTTAAAGTGTTTAAGAAATCATTTATGTATTATATTAGTGTGTTTCAAAAAGTACTTAAGGAGAAGCAGGAAAATAGAAATAAATTATGTGGCTGACATATTATCCTGAAAAACATTGTCTATTTCAGATTAAAGAAGTAGCAAAGAATAAAATTTTGGAATGATTTTATTAGAGTTAAGAGACTGTATGGTATTTCATAATTTCTGAGTTTGCTAGATGTGTTATTTACAGAGTTTTACAATGTAGTACTTTATTTGCCTTAATTTGGACTCTGGTAATTTGATGTTAGTCTTTGTACTCGTTTTCAAGTTTTTACATGCCCTGCTTGAAGTATTTTAGCTATCTATGATCCATAGTATGTATCTTGACTTGATAATCATTTTAATTTTGAGAATCTATTTGTGATGGATAGGAAATAGAATATTGCAGAAGACAGATAATTCTGTGGTAGGATAAGTTTATTGACAAACTTTGATCTGTATGGTTGCCTCTAATTCAGTACCTTGTAGGCTATCAAAATTCTTTGAAACAGCATAGGAAGTTATACAAGTTAGTGGAGTTCTGGGGCTTTTAAATGCCTAATGTGTGGTAAGAGGGCAGTAGTCAATTAATTCATTCAGTAGGATCGTCGGATTAGTAAATTTATTGGAAAAATTTCCTATAAACAAGTCAATAAGAAACAAAGTATTGGTGGCAAGGTTTACTCTGATATTCTGATTTACCATTTGGGAATGACTGAGGACATGTAATAATCTTATTAAAGACAGGCTAAGAAGGGATCTGCAGTTAAAGTTCATATTATCAGAGATGATTACATTATTGTAATATCTACAATGTGTAAGACAATTAATTCCAGAATGGAAACAGTGGCTGGAGAATGAATGTATGTTTGTGATAGCAGTGAACAATTGGGTATGACCCCCAAGAACATACTGGAATTTGTCCTGTGTTCATTACTGTTGTTGCTTGTAGTAATTAAAGAGGAGGACAGAAGGGAAATGGATTTTCACCACAGTTGCAACACCACCTCCTAACTTAAAGTGTGGTCTATTATAGGCAAAATTAGTATGTGCAAAAAGGAAATATTGCACAATCCAAAAAATAAAATCCTTAGACGAGGAATCCACAATAATAATTATTTTTGAGTTATGATGAGGTTATACCTCTCTCTGTGACCATTCTTCAGAGTTCATACAGACTACGGATAAGTGCATTATCAGATGATATCTTTGGTCTGGGGGGGAAATTAATTTCTCCAGAAAAGTAAGACTATGAATGTTATTAGAGTGGTTATATATTTATGTGATTTCTAAACAATAGTGATCAGAAAGCATTTTGGTGCTGTTTTGATTTTTGTGCAAAGAAATATCACATCATTCTAGGTGATGTAAATATCGACTGGCTAGATATAGGCAACAACAACCCCTCAAAAACATAAATCTTTACAACTTCTCCCAACTAATTGAAGACATCACTAGACCTCACAAAAATTACAACTGGGGCTCCACAATAGACTGGATATTAGTATCCCACCCTTTCAATGTCATCAGTGCAGGCATACTACCTAACACCATTAGTGATCACCACCAAGCATATATCATACGCAAAAATACTCCAACCACAGGCCAACACCAAAACAAATCTACCAGAAATTTTACTAAGTTCCAATCATCCATATTTAATGAAACCTTAGATAAAGTAAACTGGAAACCCCTCAAATCCCTGCCACTTAATGAGGCTGTTGAATTCTTTAACTCAACATTTCTAGACATCCTAAATAGGCAAGCACCCACCCACCAAAAACGAATAAAATATAACCATGCATGCTGGCTCTCAAAATCCACCAAAGAAGTAATGTCCACAAGGGATAAAATCTGGAAATCATGGCAGAAAAACAAAGACCCCTCAACTCTACTACATTACAAGCAACTCTGTAACCAGGCAAAACGTCTAATAAAGACCACTACTTCCACCTACAAAGCCAACATAAAAATAATTCCCAAAAATTCTGGTCTTCCATCAGCCAACTATTACACCCAGGCTCTCAAAGCAATCCATCCCCTGACCGACATTTCCCCCCCCCCACACTGAACTTGCTACCCTCTTCAATTCCTACTTCATTGATACCATAGCTAACCTAACCACCACCTTTCCTACAGTTAACAGCACCACCACCAAGACAGCTGATGACCAAATCATCCCAGAAAACATGTCTACCCTTAACCCTAACCTACAATTCTCCCGCATACCCACCAGCACAATAAAAAAACTTTTACTTAAGCTAAAACCCTGTACTCTGGCCCCAGACAAACTACCCCCACACTTCCTGCAGCTAGCAGCAAACTCTATAGCTTATCCCATCAGCATACTCATTAATAGATCAATTAAAAAATCCCTTGTCCCAGACATCTGGAAAAAAAGCACTCATTCTTCCATTACACAAAGGTGGCACCAACACAGACACCACAAACTTTCGACCCATAGCAATTCTCTCACCCCTCTCTAAAATGCTGGAAAAATGCATCCATGCCTAACTCCTCAACCACCTGCATGAAAATCAAATTTTATTACCCACTCAGCATGCTTTCAGACAAGGACACAGCACCACTACTGAGGGATTCTGGTAAAATAATTGTAATTGTTTTCTTTTGACCTCCAAAGCTCCTTATTACCTCTCCTTCACTTCCCATACTATAAACTTTCCACCCTCCACCCACTCTCCATTCTCCCCTCCACACCCCTACACTCTCTATCAACACACAATAGTCCACCAAACATCATGGCCAAACAATTCCCTTCCTTCCTCTCAACACCTCAGGGTACCCCCACAGCTCACTCCCATACTTGGTCATTTTTTATCTCTATTAATTACTTTTTTTCTACTCCTCCCTCCTAACAATGCTCAATAATCCAGTATGCTCAATACTCCAGTATAATATGCACTGCAATTCCAGCCTCCAGCTCTGAACTCACCCAGGAATGCCCACATCTACTCTGAACATCTTGATGCTTAACAATCATCTTGCCTAAATCCAAAAAAAAAAACTAGTAATTTTAATTTTACTCCCTAAAAAACCTTGATAAAATAAAAAAAACTCTTCATACAAGCCCAAGGCACAATACACTATAGAAGTTTGTCCAAAACACTAAATTGCTATTATTATATTCGATGAGAACGCTTTTGATCTACTACATAACAAACAAGCATCAAAAAACACACACAAAAAAGCTTGGTATGCTCTAGGCACCAACACTTTCTTAACCTCCTCTCTAGACAAACCCTTGCAACTACCTTTTTATCTCCTCCTCTCCTAGTTGCCCCTCTCCTCACTAATATCTGAAATTCTACAAAATCCAAACTTGCTATGTATTACAACAGAATAGCAAAATTTGCCACCAAGGCCACATTCTCAGCCCACCATTGTAAGTCACTGAAACAATTAGGGTGGCTGGAACTCCCCCACCATCTCTCATTCACCCAACTAACTACTGTGCACAAAATAATCTACAGATGCACAGACCGTCCTGCTCTCTCAACTCTACTTGCCAAATACCATTCCAGCAGGCATGTAAGATCTGAAAATCATCTACTTCTAAAAGTAGATAGGTCCACTATACCTGCTGGTCAACTCCTCTATGCCTTACCATCGCTAAACTATGGAACTCACTTCTGCCTTCTATAAGAAACACAGGCAGCACCACCACCTTCAAACAAATGCTGAAAAATCATCTCAACTCTTCCTGGCTATGTTCCTGCTCTATAACCTAACCTCTTCACTCTCCTTATATGATTACTAAACTCTTATGTCTTTTGCTACTAGTGACTGATGATATTTTCTCCATATTTATTTTTATCTTCACTTGTTGATTCTGGTACAATAATACTGATCTCAGTTTATACCAATCTGATTGAATTCATTGAATTCTGTTTTAATGTATATTTTCTGTATATACTGCTGTAATCAAACAAACTAGATTCCTGCTTTTATGTGTATATTCTGTATATGTTACTATATTTACTATCTGTAACACTGTTTCTGTTTCTGTACTAATTAATGTTTATATTTTTTCTGTATCTCGTTGGAGCTTTTCTCCCCGGGCCTCCACTGAAAATGGGCTCTTTTAGGCCCAGTGGACTTATCCCGTTAAACAAATGCAATAAATAAATAAATAAATAAATAAAACAGTGTAGTACTTTATCATATCCCTAGTAATATATTTATGAGCAACTTAAACTATTCTACAGTAAGTATTTTTAATAAAGAAACAATTGTTCTGAAAGTCTAAGAAACTGTTTTTTTTTCTTGGCTGCAGTATTTCCAAGAGTGGTAGGCTTCAAACCTTACATGTATTTTATCTTCCGGCTGATGATTCATTTGCATGCTTCCTCCAAACATGCAATATTCATTAATACACAAAAGTAGATAATGGAATTTATAAGTAGGTGGAAAGACCTTAGAACAACATAAATGAAGTACAAACATAAGCAGCAGACTGAGCTTATGAATCTGATGTCAGTTCATGACCTATAGATATCTCAATTCCACAAGTTTTAATTCATAACTTATCATTGATTTGGACATGTTGAAGTTAATAATAAATATTCTGCAGCCCTTACTAAACTATGGGACAAAGCATCTGTGGTGTTTCATTTTAATTTCAGTAGGTGAAATCTACATTTACTAGATATTAGGATAAGAAAAAAGCTGTTACAGAATTAATTTGCTGAGAAACAACTCTGTAACAGTAGAAGTTTTATCAAGTGAAAGCTATATGTATTCTGTCAAAAGACTAGTTTTGCTATGTCTAATAATATGACCGCATCAATGCATGTAAAATTAATACTATGTGTCAAAGCTCTCATAAAAAATAATTATTCAAGTTGTAAAACAACATCAAGCATGCAACCAAATCACAAGAGGTAAAGTGATGATTTGTTTCCATCATTTTCCTTCAGTTTATCAAATTATGCAACAATTAAAGTTTATTATATCTGCCATTGCATAATTCAAGGCATTTTGCCCTTTTTTCAACTTTGTGCAACCCTGGAGTTACGATATTTAATTTCTGGGGGTGTAGGGGAGGAGCCCTCACTATAGGGGACCTGGTAAGGTGAATCTTACTATGTAAATTATTTTAGAGATAATTAATGGTACTCCCCAGTGAGTTTGTTAGATGCTTTGTGATATGAACAAACTCACCAGTGATTATTCATTATAAACTCATATATTATCTCTCTTTCTCCCTCACTATATAGGAAATACTGGGGAAAATGGTTAGTCATAATAATATAACCATAACAATGGTCAGTTTGGTCAGTTTGTACATATGAAGACCCTGTGCCCAGAGTCATAGAAACTAGAGAGAGAAAGAAAATCACCTTAAAATTTTGTTGCAGGTCCAGGTCAGAATAGGTCTCTGACAGGATATTATATTGCCAGTAGCAAAGAAAACATAACCAAAGTTCTTCTAATCGACTTTATTCTTTACCATAAGCATATTTCCTGCTCTTTTATTTGGAATATGCAGCCCCCTCCCCACAAAAAACATTAGTAGATCCAGAAGATAAGCCATGGATATCTAATGCAGAGCAAATATCAATGCCGCACTATTTTCGAAA
This sequence comes from Protopterus annectens, assembly GCF_019279795.1. Taxonomy (NCBI): domain Eukaryota; kingdom Metazoa; phylum Chordata; order Ceratodontiformes; family Protopteridae; genus Protopterus; species Protopterus annectens. Next base: position 1,755,282,883 of record NC_056737.1, on the reverse strand, counting down.
TGGAAAACTTTCACTACACAACCAGGAAACTCTAGCAGAAAATGTGTAGATGATTAATAATAATGCATGTTACTCACTATTAAATTTTTAAATTCATCCCGAAGCATGCATCATATGAAATCAGACTTCATGGGATCATAGGATCACTGACAAGACAGATCAGTGCAGCTAAGATTAATGCCTTGCCAACATTCACCTTCATATAATATTTGAAATATAAGCCTGGGGATAATTTCTTGCTACCCATCCAGTTATCATGCTAAACATAAAAGGTGATGAGGGTTTAATACTGTTTACTTTAAACAGGTAGTATATTTCCAGGAGTTGGTATGCAATGGATGATAAAATGTCCTAACGATGTGGACAAAATACAAAAGGGCCTCACTGAGACAGATACCTGGTGTCAAACACATGGCCTGAAGCTTAATGCCAAAAAGTGTATTGTCATCCCCTTTAGTAAAAACTCTGTACCCATGAACTACCACATAGCTGGTAGTCTACTTAATGCTGAAAATGTGATAAGAGACCTTGGGACACAGGTGGACAGTAGTCTCTCCTTTGATAATCACATCGCCAAAGTGGTCAGGAAATCCTTCTACGTGGCTCATCTCATCACAAAAGGATTCTCATCCAGAAAAAAAGAGGTCATTGTTCCCCTCTACTCATCACTCATTAGACCCATTATAGAGTACAACGCCCCTTTTGGTATGTACCTCACAAGACATCTACAACAACTGGAAAGAACACAGAAATACCTCACAAAGAGGATTACTTGCCTCAAACAGATGCTCTAGGCAGACCGTCTCAAAAAACTACAGCTTTACTCCATCGCATATCACCTACTCAGGGGCAATCTCTGCCTAACATACAAAGCTATGTGAAACCCAGAGCTGTTGGACATGCGGCACTTAAAGAAATCCCAATCCCTCCGAGCTACACGCTCTAGGGACCTAAACCTTGTCACCACAATAAACAGAACATGCTGGAGGGATAGATTCCTGTCCCAGAGACTTCCCATACTCTGGAACAGACTACCTATCTATGTCAAACAGAGCTCCTCATTAGCACTCTTCAAGAAAAATCTTGATGATTGGGTGGGAAATGGAAAATTCACCCCGGGGATCACTTCTGTGGCTCTGCTCAACAGGGGCACAGGAAAATAATTTTCTTGGGTGGCGAAAGCCAGGGTACATTTTTTGGCTAGGCTTGTATGGGCCCTAGGGCCAATAGCCTAGTACCTACCTATGAACCTATGAACTTATAAGATATAGATATTTAATACAGGTGTTTATGGCACTAGCAGTTTTGTGGAGGTCTAAGAGATCAAATAGGGTAGGGTCATCCATGACCTTATTTAGTAGTCATAGCTCAACATGGATACATTTGTAAGACACATATTACATGGATAAGGATTCTAGACTCTTTCGAGTTGTGGAAAACATTAAGAGAAATGCATGCCAAAGGAGGCACTGTGCTCAATAATTTGTCTGATAAGGGATGAGTAGAGAAGGATAATAATTTCTTTTAATCTAGATGCAATATCTTTGGCTATGAGGCAGGCCAAATACAGGAATGTTCTTACTACTTTATGACATGTGTAAAAAGAACAGGTAGTGAAGGCCCAAAGATTTCTGATGACTGAATCACTCTGGAGAGGTTTGTCATTTGTGCTATAAGTCACAGAACAGGTTTGGTTCCCAGATTTAATAATACTGCATATTTACCATTTAGTTTAATCCTGTTGTCTTTACACCAGCTACTTGCAAGGTGTCTGCCAAAACAACAACAAAGTGGTATCTGATATTGGGCAAACAAAAACATCTAGCTTACAATCATTAATAATTTGGTTAGCCATATATCTGACTCATTGGTTTGAAGGTCAGACAAATAGGTACTAAATAGGAGTGGCTCCAGTGCTGTGCCTTGATGGACACCACTTTACATTCTGAGGTGGCTGCATCTACTTTAATTATATGTATTCTTCCTAATAACCAGTTTTCCATCCACCGCAAAACATAAGGAATTATGGTTAAGTCCTGAAGTTTGTTAGTAATAACAGCAAGGAGAAATCATATGAAACACTTCAAACAGACTAAGGTTAGCTGTGTGAAGTGCTTGTCTTCATCTACAGTTTCTTTGACCCTTTCAGACAAATGTAGGTATGATCTATTCGTGGCAGATTCAAATTTATGAGAGTCCAGTACCTTTTTCCATATTTAAGTTTATATGATGTATTCTATCACTTTGCAAATTAGACTAGTTAGGCTAATAGAATCAGAAGTAGGGTAAGAGGAATTAACAAATCACACTGAAAAGTAAAATTAAATGTGCTGAGTTCATGTAATGAGATGAAGAACTGACAATATGCTGTTCAAACTGCTGCTGAAACAGTAGTACTTAAAGAAAGGTGTGCTGATTTTACACACACACACACCCACACACACACACACACACACACACACACACACACACACACACACACATATATATATATATATATATATATATACACACACACACACACACACACACACACACACACACACATATATATATATATATATATATATATATATATATATATATATATGGGTCTACTTCGGCCCATCAACTTTTTACTTTGTCTTGTCAAAAGTGAAATAACTGATCCCGGTTAAATGAAAGTGTGTTTAAACAAAAACGCATTTTTGTGAAAATCATTACATCGGAAAAAAAAAGCATTTATGTAGGGGGCAAGCCCCCCCCGTACCTCCCCACACCCCCACTACTTATATATACTAACTCTGAGATCACACTATAGTGGGGAAAAGGGAATATTTCCTTATCCTCGCTGTACCGTGATCTATCAAAACTACTAGGTGTAATGATTTTCGTGAAACTGTGCTTTTGTTTAAGCGCACTTTCACTTAACTGGGATTGATTATTTTAGTTTTGTCAAAGAGAAAATTTGATGGGTCGAAGTAGGCATATATATATATATATATATATATATAGAGAGAGAGAGAGAGAGAGCGAGAGAGAGAGAACAGATGAGAAAGAGATATAAAAATGAGATAATTTGAAAGTTTACAGTAAATATATTTTTCTATCTGACTAAGAGAAAATGTTCAAATGCTCTGGTGATCATACTTGTTAAATCTGCCATTAAAAGTCTTTTAAAGTTAAATTGAATGATTTAAATGTCTGACTAAATGCTGATTACTATGCTATACATAAATACTGTATATGCAATAAGTGCAGTATGTCCTTATGCATGCTTGCCTTCAACATTTAGATACCTCTCATTAACCAAACAGTATAAATAATATAGCAAGCAGTCAAGGATTGTTTGTACACAGGAAGGAAACAATGAAAAATTGCTCATTCAATGTCACTTCAGCCAGATATGACTGTATGCTAAAACGATATAGCTTCCTTATACATAATACCTTTATGAGAGTGTGATGCATCCTGCATAGAGTTTTGCATGGTTGCAGTTCAAGTTAAAAGTTGTAATATGGCCTGAAAAGATTAAGTAAATGCAGGCTGCTAGCAAGCAATACAAAGGGGAAAAATTAGGGCCATGCTCACTTATAAGCAACAGCTGTAATATGTAACTGTGCATCACCACATTATCTAATTTTTTTAAGTGTGTGTCAGTCTATGGCTTTTAAGTTGTCATATCCAAACATATTAAACATCTAAATGCTTACTACCTTATTAGCCTTTACACAATGTATTCACCATGACTTATTAAGCATTACATAAAGAATTAACCCTGTATAACGTTAAAGCAGTTGCCAGGATACTCTATATAAATAATATACTCCAAAATTAACTCAGATGAAAATGAATGCTCTTCCGTTTCAGACAGTTCTTCTTTTCCATACTTGAGTCCTGCCAGTGGATCACTGGTGGAATAACAGATGCTGTTGTACTCACATGATACTTGCAATGTTCCTGCTGTTTTGGTAATTAGTTATGAATTCCTGAAGAAAGATGGAATGCCTGAGAATGCATGTGATACAGGAAAAATGCTATTTTCTGTAACAGTTCTTTTCAAGTAAATTTTATATTTCTTCCTGAGGATTTTACAAGCAGGTTTAGAAAGCTGATTTAGCTTTCAAACCAAGGTGGTTGGACTAATATGTAAGCTAAGCTTTAGTTATTTAATTAGTTATTTATTTTCTTCCAGGTCCTCTGATATAGCCAGCTCAAACATTTCAAGCTAACTTTTTTCTTTTTTCCCATAATCTTTATTTAAGCAGCTAACTGATTTCAATTTGCTTTTGCTTAAGACTAAAGGATTGGCTTACAACAGCAGTAATAAAAAGTCTAAATCTTCTATTTTTAGGATTTAAGTCACTCATATCCAGAATATTGTCTTCTTCTAAAAAAAAATGATCAGGACATTTTCAACGTTTTCTGAAATATACAAGTAATGTGGTGAAGGCAATGAGTTATCTTCATTTGCTTAATATGACTGACAAACCAACTATAAAGCAAAAATTAAAAAGCTCCAAACATAAAAACATACTAAATGATTTTAATAAATGCTGTTAAGCTTGTTTGTCTCACAAATTAATCTCATAAACTTCTTTACAACAAAAATCAAACCAGTTTTGAAACTTTAAATATGTTCATTAAAAACCACAAGACTGAAATACAAAACATTAAATGTCAAATTAATATGAAAAATTGTCCTTAATTTGATAATATTATGTCTGTATCTGTACAGTGCAATAACATTTGCATTATTTAAACAGTGTAATTATTTAAGGTATTTTCATTTCCCATTATTGTGAATAATCTGTTGATTAAATATTACATAAAGTTATTTTACACACTGTTGTGTTACAATTTGAGTTAAGTTGTAGGGAATTTGACAGATGTCTTTCAGTCATGTGATTTTCATTGAATGGTACTTACAATTTCAGTACCAGTTTGCTTTGTAATCTGAGGTATATGTGGCTAATCTGAAAGATGAAAGCACTTAAGTTTATCTATTAAAATATTCAGTATGCTTCCATGTACTGGCTAATTAAATTTTATGTTCTGAGTTGTTTAGTTGCAGTCTTTTTTTAGCCCATCCATTTGCTTTGCACCTTTGCGGTATATGCTACTTCTGTATTAGCATACTCTGAGTGAGGACACAGAAATAAAACAAGGAGTGCAGCATCTGTTCAGGACAGAAGACCTTAGTAATATGAACTGACTTTTTATTCAGTGATGGGTATAGTCTTGTGTTTAAGCTCTTAAGAAAAATAATTAACAGATGTTGTAGGACAGAAGTTCACTCAGAGCATTTCATAAACACAATGGATTTTATTGATATTTTAATAAGGAGTATATGTAAGATAAATAATATATACAACCCAGGTATGTATCACTGCAATATTTAGTGGAACTACAGTTTGGTACAGACCATTCCCATTCATACTCACCAAAAATAAACTCTTATTAATGGTATACAATAAGGCTTTATGTTATAATAATATGCATCACTGTGTTTAATTTTATTTCTGGAGACTAGCATCTTAGTTGGTAAGTCAAGATCTCTTCACTGTCTCTGAATTGTCTTATTACCAGAGTTTTAAGATCCAACTGAGCATTTAACCTGTTTAGTTTTTTTTATATATATTAAACTGGCTTTTTTTGATTATAGCTATGCACAGGCTATAGACATTTCACAAACAATTATTGTATTTACCAATGTAATGGATACAGCTGCTTTTCCCAAGGTACTCAATCATCTTGTGGTCCACACATGAACAGGTAATATTTCTGGAGCACATATAAGGTATCCTAAGGACCAGCCTACTTATCAAGAGTCTGTTCATGTACTTCCCAGATAACTTAGCAGGCATGTCAAAAAGTGATTATTTTCCTTCTCATAGGTCTTTTGGTTCTGTAAGATATATGTCTGAAATAGTATCACATAAACAGACATATGACTTAGGAACACAGGTAAAACTTTAAGAAAGTGATCCCAGGGGCCACAAGATGCCTACTCATAAGCAGCTTTAAGCAGACACACTTAAAAACCATTTCTTCTCTTTTCAAATACTTAATAGCGTTCAGCTCTAGCATTATAAACTGGTAAGGCAAGATGTCTCACATAACACAGGAGAATAAACAATTATGACCTGGGTTTCCATTAAGAGGTGAAATTTTATCTCTAATAGATGAGAGCCTATAATGAGTGAAATCAATGAGTCAGTAATGTGCAATTAAATATCTATTATTACAGTGAGCTGGAATGAACAGAAAGAGAGGACGGGATGAGAGTGAGTACAATGTGCAAGGAGGGTAAACATGTCAATCATTATGTAAGCAAATGCCTGTATAAATAATTACAATTGTGATCTGTATAGGTTTGCTCTGTTCAGAACAGCTCATTATATGCATCTCCTGTTTTACTCCTCTTGCACGTTGCAGATGCATGCACGAAGACGAGGCCCTTGGTGCTGTGCACCAGGCCATGCATTTATGCTGCTATCTGCAGACATTGTCTTGAAACACACTGGCCTGCTTGTTCATAGTTACCGTTCTACATCCCACCTATTCTATTAGGAGGTGTTTGACTTGGAGGATGGCCTGTAGTAGATTGCTTGGTACAAGTATAAGGATAAAAGGTGGATTTAGAGGTATGGAGTGTGGGAACTGGTATAGGATCTCATCTCAGTGAAGAAAGGAACAATTACAGACCATCATACAATGGAATTTTAGCACAGCACTAATAATATACTGAAAGAAAATTAAAAGAACTATGAGCCAGCACTGAATGGAGGCATAAAGTAACCAAATTGGAATGTATCCAGGCTTCTAAAATGTTCAAACCAATACAGATTAAGATGCAATTATTTACTTAGACACGCATTTCATTAATTAATGATAGATAGGTTTACTTTCATTGCACATGTATTCACTTAATTTCTTGTTTAAAAGCTGATGCAAGGTAAGGCATAATAAGTCATGGTATATCTTAACATTTAACCTGAAAGGGTAGGGCATAAGAGATGAATGCTTACAGCATAGGCAAGCATGAAGAGTAACCAGTGCAACACCCAGCAACATGCTGGAGCTTGTGCAAATATCCCTGACAACTCTTGTGTCTCAGTAGCCCATTCTCTCTAAAGTGGCAGCTGAGTTATATCTCCTAAAATGAAAACACTAAGTATAAAAGTAAGCCTTTTAATCCTGCTGCATTTAAAACATAACATTATACTGTTTTGCAATTTTAAACAGCAGATGCTTCAATTAAAATATGGTCTAAATAGGCACGTGCCCCCCCCCAATGTTATCAAAAATTTGAGCATCACTGCTTCAATATAAAGAACAATAATTTAATAAGTAAATGACCTCATCACCCTACAGGCATACAAAAACTGCACGCACCTGAGCCGTGGGAGAATAATGTACATTTTTATGGAATGTTGCCATTAGCTGTTATCTTGGCAATCATGTGCATAACTCATGTTCATTTTCTTTCTATTTATAGCACCACCCCTTAACTGAAACCAGAAGTCAACAGCTACAGCATAATTTGTCTGCATTACTAAATCTCATGTTTTATCCTGTACATTTGCATTGCTTATGCCAGAATGCAGAAAACTTTCAGGTACAGTGCATAACGAAGAAACTGCTACAGCAATTAACTCTTAAGTGGAAAGAAAATGACTGAATTTCCAAAGTGATCACAGCTGAAAAAGTCAAAGAGTATCATCCATAAATGAATGAAGTTAGATAGGATGATAGAGACACCGAGAACAAGAACGATATTCAGATGGCTAGATAGACAGATAAAAAAAATAGAAAGATAGACAGATAAATAGATAGGCTGGTAATCATCAAGTGAGGCGATAGGTACCCTGCCCGTGAATTGTGAATCTAACACCTGTCATCATAGCTGGTTGCTTAGGTATCTCCATTTGTCACAGAGTATGTCTTCCTCAGCCTGCAATCAAATTTCCTCAAAGTGGTCAGTACTTCCTTTGTAAGATCTCTCATGCCTATTTTCTACAAGTAATATGGTTTCACTGTTCCCATCTCTAGTTTAGAGTGGAAAAGAAAATAGAAAGATTGGTACTATTCTGGAAGAAGTGGTTAAATATGAGAATTATGTTCCTTGTACGCACTGGTCATAGCATTTCTATTACACTCTACACATTAATCTAAAGTGCGCCTGTGTGGCAGATATTGCACAAATCCATGGCTTACATAAATGTGTGTGTGTGTGTGTGTGTGTGTGTGTGTGTGTGTGTGTGTGTGTGTGTGTGTGTGTGTGTGTGTGTGTGTGAGTGTGTGTGAGTGTGTGTGTATGTGTGTGTGTGTGTGTTTGTGTATGTGTGTGTGTATTTACATGAGACCAAGTATTTATATATAAATTAATAATTCACAGGTAAACATACCTCTCAACTTCTTAATGCAAGAAATCTGGACAAAGTCTAAAATAATGGGGAGACAGCGTCCCAAAAACTGGGACAAATTTTAAATATTGTGCTTATAAACTTAGAAAGTTGCTAGAATAACAGGACTTGTGTTAGCATGAATTTTCTGAAGGACATGGATTCTGAAACTCAAATGTATCTTATTATTTAATGACTTCAATCCTCAGTGATTTGCCAGACAACCACAAATTTTATGAGGAACAGATCAATAATATAAGGTAAAAATCCTAACATTCTGCAAAAATCTAGACAGTTGACAGGCATGCAGGTAAATCAAACAATAAAAAGGTGTCAGTGCTGACCACAAAACATTAAGAGAATGTGATTAAGTACATTCTGAGCTTCATTTCTGACATTTATCAATGGATATGTGGAAAAATCTAATCTCCTTTCTTAGTTGTACATTATCAGTGTTGTGCTTATATTCCCTAAGGACTCACTGGCAGCCAAGGTGCTATTGCTTTCCAAACTACACAAAGGCAAAACACTTTCGAGGAGCTATAGGCCCACTTCCCTTTCACAAGTGTAAATGAAAATATTTGCAAAGATTCTTGCAAACAGACAAACAAGAATAACTCCTAAATGTATCTCCTCTATGCAGCAAAGTTTCACGAAACACAGTACAGACAGCCCTGAACTCATTAAATTTTGGCTAGATGTTCAGTGGTGGTGCTGGCAATTTACTATATCTGGGGCAGTGATCTTAAACTTTTGACTCTGCTGAGTGGAACCTCTTATGGAATACTGCTCAAGGACTTATCTTCCCAGAACTTTTCATCAAAAAATGTAAAATACTTTTAAAAAGATAAATCTGTCTACACCACGACAAATCATATTAGCCCCCCACATTATTTAAATGGAATGATGTGAAAAGGCTGCCTTCCATCCCCTTTCTTTTCCTATTAGTAACCAAAGTTTGTAATCAATATTTAGAAACTAAACTAAGTCACATAGGAATTAATATCCCAACATATGGAACATTACATTATCTTATAAGTATTTGAGTATGCTGATAATGTTTGAACCTGCTAATGTTCTACAAGATAATTACTGAATTTTACATATCCAGCTAAGTAATAAAATCTGCTGTGCGAGGAAATTATTTCTACCTTTTCCTATGTAAATACAAATGGTTAAAATGTATATTATAACCAAAACTTCTTTTCTTGATGAGACACAGTTGGTTATATAAGGAAATGCTAATTTCCTGAAAGTTGATATTCCAAAAGAACAACAAAAGCAAAAAAAAGCCAGAAATCAAAATGGCAAAAAAACTTTTTTTTTTGCCGAAGGGCAACCCCTCCCCCACACCCCTGATGTGTGTATCCATGAGGGGTCAAGTCCCTGATACACCTAAAGTTATAAATACCAAGTACACAATTGCACCAACTTGAAAAAGGAAGAAATCTCAGTAAAGATAGGAATCTTTCCAGACACACACACTTAGAAACTGCACTGACAATGATTTCCTATGGAAAAAAACATTTAGCTGCATATTATTAATTTTTGTTTTTCCGTGGGCTTCTAATTCTTGAGACATTTCACCTCAGATATGTGTAGGGAAGCCAACACAATACTTATGACTTTCAAATCTCTCTGTTTAGACAAGTTTCAGAAATTAATTTCCAGCTTTATATGGGGCAAAATTCATTCAAGAGTTAGTAGATTAAAACTCCCCCTCTTTAAGTCTTAGGAAAAGTTTAAGACAGTAGAATAAGACAGCAACTCAAGAAGTTTATATTTTTTCTAGAATCAAGCCCAGACCTCTTTGGCTGTTCAGTGACCTGGAAATCATTACAAAAACATGGGAAGGGAATTTTGGTCCTTGATCCCACAAAGTATGGGCTCAAGGAAGGCAGGAAGAACTAGCAGAGTATAAAGCCTTCCAATGGCGTTTCCCCTAGGTCCGAGGGGATATTCTGAAAGAGGGTTTGGGATTCAACCCTTTTTCTAATTGATGAAAGCCTATTCATTGGCAGAGTAAGATTAGAGCAGGGATATTTTTAATCCATAACATACACTGTGAAGCAGGAGGAAACACTTTCAGTCAGCCAAACTCTTCAGTCCAAGCTGTTTTTATTCTTCCAACATACAAAGACACAGATTGAGCGCTTTCATCCCCTAAACTGGGGACTTCAACAGAATCTAACTGCACTCCATAGTACAGCCTTTAAATACTGTTAAAAATGAGTGATGTCATCACTCTTCACAATCCTTTAAAGATACAAGTGACAAATAAAAATAAAACTAGCTGCGGCCCATGCAACAGGTCTTAATAAAGTGGTATCCTTAAAACCAATATTAGTGAGGAAAGCTACTGCATACATACTGTGTATCTTAGTCTGTGTGTGTGTGGGGGTTCAACTACACAGTATACATATGTTTTTAAAGCAAGTCAATGGATAAAATGTTGTTGATTTTTTATCTTAAACAATTTTTAAGTTTACATTTGATGAATGTCTTAGAATTTGAAAAGTTCTTTTTTATAAATGATGTTTGCTAAAATGTTCTTGTGTTAAAAGGCGTTTGTAGTGTATTTCATTTGAGCATTAAGGTAGTTGTATCTTTAAAGGATTGTGAAGGGTGATGACATCACTCATTTTTAACAGTATTTAAAGGCTGTACTATGGAGTGCAGTTAGATTCTGATGAAATCCCCAGTTTACGGGATGAAAGCGTTCAATATGTGCCTTTGTTCGTTGGAAGAATAAAAACAACTTGGACTGGAGTTTGGCTGACTGAAAGTGTTTTCTACTGCTTCACAAGGTATGTTTTGGACTTTTTTAGTTATATTTTACACTGTAGTTACTTTTGGTTTTTTATTTGTGATATTTTTAATCCATAGCATTTGGACACTAAGAAAAGTCATATTGATTGATTATAGTATATTGAAGGATAGGTTGTCAGTTGAGAGACCCTTCTTGTGGCAATACTTGCAAACAAAGAATATGATTGTCAAATTGTATACATACATAATGGTAAGAAAGGATGACGTTAAACAGTTGTTAAGAAAAAATAAAGTCAGTGCAGATGTCTGTCTGGGTAATTTAAAGAGACACATTTTTAGAAAGATTAGGTTAAAATCACAATAATAATACCTATTAGACAATTGGAAGTATATCTGTGGGGAGAAATGTGAGGGCATATCTTTATGCAGAATTATGCAATACCACTTTACCTCTAATTTACCTAGTAAGCACCAGTTTACATTTCTAAAGCTTTTACATCAGTGGTAGCACTCCCCCAAGTGACTCCGCAAGTTGGTCTAAATCTAGTTTATACTGGTGTTGTAAGGTACAAGGTGCAAATTATTTCAATATGATCTAGCAATACCCTTGGGTTAAAGAGAAGTGGGATATGTTAATTGAAGAAACAACATGGGCTACTGATTGTCAGATGAAATTAATTAGAAGTAGGATATGTTAAGTGAAGAAACAACTCGGGTTACCGATTGTCAGATCCATGATGATTCACATTCTGAATTCTGGATATTTGGCATCCATGGAAAAGCAAGGATATGTAATGATTCCCAAATTAAATGTATTAAATTAGTTTGCATATCCTTTGTGGGCTTTATCTTTAGCCATTGAAAGATCTGGCAACATCAATGGAATTGAGACTTTATTCATTATTTAAGTATATTTAAATGCTGGTATCCCTTAAGAAGAGTCCAATCAAATGAATTGCATTCACCATGGGTGGTCTTCTTGCAAGCTATGTTAACAGAGAACATGTTTCTATGTGATACTTAACCATGCAAGCTTTATATTATAGATGAGTTTTTTTTTCATGTCACACTTTGTTTTACTTTGCAAGTTACTGTTTTTTATGTTTTATTTATTTTTCTTTCCCTTTTTTAATTAATTTAACTGTATCAGACAAGATATGTGTTATGTCATTTCTTATATCAGAAAATGATGGCTTAAATAGTCAGAAATCATCTTTAAGAAAGAGTGATTAAAAAAAATCACTGTCATGTTTATTAGGATTTGTTCATATTTATATATTTTTCGCTGATGAGTTGTTTACTGTTTTGTATGTTTAACATACAATGGTGTTATTAAGCGCCTGATGGAATTGCATAATACTTGTACGCTCACACTTTTTCTGCTTCATGAATTGACAGTCTCAGTTTTATTCATTCAATGTGCATTCATACAATGTGAATATGTGTGTGTGTGTGAGTGTGTGTGTGTGTGCGTGTGTGTGTGCGTGTGTGTGTGTGTGTGTGTGTGTGTGTGTGTGTGTGTGTGTGTGTGTGTGTGTGTGTGTCTTTACATATATATTTATAGGCTTAGCCAAAGAATACAGATTTGTGCAGATGAGAAACAATATGTTCTTTGCATCACTTGTATGTCAACCTTCAGAGAGTTCAACCATATCCAGTGGTCCCAGATCTATCTATAACCATATCTACATCTATGTCTCTCTATCTCTTTATATCTCTATATATAATTATATATGATACCAGTCTGTAAGAGCAAATGTTCATAAGAGCAAATGCTCTTGCAGGCTTCTTTTTCAGACATTCGGCTGCTCTCTTTGTAAGATCACAGAACAGCATGGTTTGGGACTCTGTTCTTACCCTACTGTTGTGCAACATTGGAGCTAGTATATATAATTCGCATTTGGATATGGGAGCACAGCTCCCCATAAGAAGGGTACAGAAGAGCTTGCTTTTTACAAAAAAAAAAAAATTTAACCTCTTCGTGATTCAAGCTGTTTTATAATAAGTCTAAAATATTGCTATTTTTGCATTTACGCAACTGGTTGTTCACTTTTTGATTAAACAAATATCTGTATCCATATATATATATATATATATATATATATATATATATATATATATATATATATATATATATATATATATATATATATATATATATATATATATATATATATATATATATATATATATATATATATATATATATATATATATATATATATATATATATATATATATATATATATATATATATATATATATATATATATATATATATATATATATATATATATATATATATATATATATATATATATATATATATATATATATATATATATATATATATATATATATATATATATATATATATATATATATATATATATATATATATATATCCATATATGGATTCTTATCACTTCACTGAAAGACCATTTCACTGAGACCAAATCACCTAAAGTTCATTTCACGGAATGTTAATTTCACCTAAAACTCATTTCACTGACAAGTAGTACTCTAAGGCAAGTCAAAGATATATGTCCTTTTCCCCACTGTAGTGCAATCCTAGTGTTAGGATATATATAGTTAGGGGTGTGTGGGGGGCACAGCCCCACACAATGAAAGGGTGTGAGGGGCATAGCCCCTCACTTAATTAGGTTTTCTGTTCTCTGGTTTTGTTTTATATTATTTGGTAAAACCCAACTATGTGCCCCCACATCCCCCTAACTATATATACTAACACCAGGATTGCACTATAGTGGGGAAAAGTACATATACTATCCTTGTTACTCTCTGCTATTTGCCTGCATCTCCTCTGATTCTGACTTTGACCTTCTCATTCAGACTTCCCTTCTCCAGAACCAGCCCTCTCAGATGCTTGAAGCTGTTAACTTGTTCTACTATTTTTCCTTCCATTTCAGTTTTCATCTTGTACAGATTTCTCCCATTTGCTGCCATTACAAATGAGGTTTTGTCACAAACCAATTTGTCCAGGGACCTCTTCAGGTGGGGTTAGACAGTGATAGTAGTAGGTATTAAGAGGGTGTGGGGATGAAAGGGTTAAATGGGAATGAGGGATGACTTGGAGGAAATGGGGTAGGGAGGGGCTTAATGGGGCTTATGCAAGTGTAACTGAGTAAGGAATCACATTTTGGTGTGAACTTGCTATGGCAGGTTTTGCGTCCGAGACAAGCTGTAGGTATTGGTGTGGTCAGGTAGGCCTTAGAATAGTTGTGTATGGAAGAGGTGGGTAATGTTCACTAACAAGGTTTTGGTAGTAGTAGTAGTAAACCAAATAGAATCTAAAGACTGGCAGTGAAAACAATCAGGCCAAAATCCACAGATAAAAAGATTGATAGTAAGCACTTTCATTTGGTATAAGAGCCAAACTTCATCAGACGTTCTCTTATACCAAACAAAAGTGCTTACTATTAAACTTTTTATCTGTGTATTTTGGCCTGATTGTTTTCACTGCCAGCCTTTGGATTCTATTTGGTTTGCTTTTTGAGTGGAGTTAACTAGTAGTAGTTATTTATTTATTTATTTTCTTTAATTATGTTGCATTTGTTGCAGGGTTAGCAGAGAGGAGTGAGGTAGGGTGGTCAGAGTCATGTGGAGACCTCCTTTGTGGTTATAATTGGTTGGGCTTGTGGATGAAGCATCCTTCTCCATGGAACAGATTGTCATTGAAGGGCAGTTATATCTCATAGTTTTAAGCCATTTTTCTATAACATGGTGGTTTAGATAAGGTAGTGACAACTCAGTAAAGTGTAAAAGACTATCCTTCAGGAGAGTCATGCTAAGGCAAATCCATTATTCTACTGATTTAATACCTTTACTATTAAAAGCTTTTTGCTGTTTTTGAGTTACTTTGGCTTTCTAAATTTGTAAGAGCAACATGTGAAATGGTCCCTGTTCTTGGGTTTTGGTACTGCTTTTCATTATGGCTATGTTTATGTTCAAATTTCTAGCTCCATTGGGGGATTGTGAGTTTTGTTGGTAGAGTTTTTCCCGGTTGCTGTTGTTTCAACTTGGTGGCGGTTGTTTGGTGGAGCTGTGGCTCTCTACTTAGGTAGGCGTGGTAGTCTCAGTGGGTGGGTTAGGTTTCTTTCAGTTTCCTACTCTATGATGGCCATTCAGTCTGCATTTTGAGTGCTTTCACAGGCTTGAGGCACACTCTGGTGACAGTATGAGTGGCATGGATGCTCTGTCTAGGTAGAACTTCCCTGAAAAAAATTAAATAAATAAATAATAAATGAAAGTGATTGTTTGTGCGAGTGTCCATCCTTAGGCAAAGGGTAGGATTGGATTAGCAATCAGAGCTTAATATTGTCATAATGGCTATTAATTGCACATTGTCATTATTAACTGTGTCTGCTAGAATTAAGAGTTACGGTGTGAATTCAGTTTCTTCGCATTGTGTGACTGATAGTCTGGGAGGAGCCTTTTTCATCTCAGTGGCTTATCAGACTGCTCTCAAGGGTTCAGGTTTTGCAGAGTGTCCAGGTTTTGCCCCATGTCTTGCTCTGTTCATCGTGGTGTTTGTGGTTCGCTGGATTCACTATGCATTGCAGTCGCTGTGTAATTGCGTAAAATCTGGAGTTTGGAAGTAGCATGCTGACACCGGTGCTGTAAAGATTGGATTTATTGCTTCTTTGGTCAGGGGCAACATGTTTGTTATGGATTTTGGGATAGTGCAGTATAGTTTTCTTTGCATTTGGTGTTCCTAGTTGTTCTGTTTGTGTTTTGAAGTTTCATCGGACATTGGCGGATTAAGGTTGTGGTTCATCTTGGTATGTTTGTTGTGGTGCTTTATAGTTAACTTGTTCCTCTCTTGCAGCATTCATGGAAACTGTTATCTTGAACATTATTTATGACTACAAGTTTTACGGACAGTAGCATTGTTGTAATTTAGTCATGGGATTGCTTCAACCACATAGTTGGTATGAAAAGTGTTGTGGAATTACTGGGTCCTTACCAAGGTTTCAGATCTTAGGCAGGAAACTTGGCTGCAGGAATCAAATATCCATATCATTGGTGGCTTGGGTTAATTTTGCTACTGTTCTCAGCTGAGTTCATTAGTCCTCTGTTAATTTTCCTAGGCATTGGTGGTTTACTGTCCTGCTGGCTCCCGCCTGTAGAAGTTTATTTTTTTTTTCTTGGGCCATGTAGCACCTGCACTCAGTGATTTCATAGGCATGTGCAACTGTGTTAGAGGGACCATTACAGTCATTAGGTTATACAGCAGGGCTGAGATTTACCGCTCATATATCTAGTTATATGCATTCGGTTAGGCCACTCGTATAGACTGATTACCAGTGCCGAGCATTGGTACTATCAGGAAAAATGGAGTGGCCCCCAAGGTATATTTGAGTTCAAAAAATATTAGACTTCCTTTTGTTTATCCCTCATAGAACTGGTTACTTTAGGACATGGGGTGGTGAAATACACTTAATAAATAACAGTGATGGATGGGGAGGTGCAACAGGGTTTTAGGAGGTACAGCTTATTTATGTTGCACCCCTCTTTCCACAAAATGGTAGTTTTCTGGCAACTTAGTGGCAAAGCATTAAAGACTGAAGTTAGAAAATGATGGTATGCACTTGAGCTTCAGACCTTTTACCATTCCAAGTTATGGGAACACAGGGCCTGTTGTCCTATCAAATTTATGAGTTTGTAGCAACAATGTTTGCAATCGACCATGTTTCTGTACCATAGTGGACACCGCACAGCAATGTGGTATTATGGTGCTGTACTTATCTGTTTTACTTTTAGATTTCATTTTAGAATAAACCAGAGAATTTGTCATGTGTAAACTAGAAAGCTGTTAGGTATTTTTACTTTGTTATTGATGGCTGCATCCTTTGTCTTCATTTGATTGTAGGAGTTCTGTCTGTACTAAGTGGTGGGTCATGGCTCACATTCACTTTACTGCTATTAGCAGTAAACAGATTTTGTTACTGAGTCTCCAGACTGGACAGCTTGCATAAGATAGGTGGTAAGGGGTGAATATAGTGACATTGTGTTTTCTTCATAGACACAAGGTAAAGGGTTTGGTTCCCAACTTCAGTAGGGGGGGGGGTCAGAGCCCGTATAGATGTAGGGGTTGAATTGGTGAAACTATGAAAGGGATGGAGTGCTTCTTCATTTTACCTCACTTTTTAAGCACACTTTAAAATGTTTCTTACAAGGTAGTCAAACTCTACGATAGTTATAAAGACCCCCTTTTAGGTTAAAGGGAAGGCAAGTGGTAGCAGGAGAGCACAAATAAGGTCTCATTTTTAACATTGCACTTAAAGATGATGGACTGCTTGTGCATAATGGGAAGGCAGGCAGTTTCTGGAGTTGGGAGAGAGGAGTTTTAGTGTATATCTCTTTTGTTGATTTTGCTAGTGTGCTTGGATTCACTCACCCACATGGTCACAGTCGAGGTTATTTGTGCCATCTTGCATTAATTTGTTTCCTGTGAAGTTTGCAGTCCCTATGTCATAGGCACATTATGCGGAGTATGACTCCTTTAGGGAGTGAAATTAGTAATTAAATGGATGTTGTAGAAAGGGGATCTGCTTGTTTCATCTCTGAGAATAAGGGAATGATGAGGATGGTAGCAGCTCCATTCCTCTAATAGGTTAACCCTCATCTGAAACCTCTTGAAAGTTTGTTAATGCTATGGAGGCAATCTTAGGTAAAGCTTTCCCCTTTAACATGCATGCCAATGCAGGCTCTGTAAACTGCTGTATTAGCAGAAGTATGGAATGGTTTGCATTTTCTTTACCTTCATTGTGTCTCCATTCATTATCAGGATGAAGGACACTGCCACTTGTGTAGAAGAAGAATAGATGACGGATCACTTGCTATGGCTCAAGAAAATTTAACTAGGAAGGTCAAAGAAAGGTTAAGCTCATAGAATGGTTAAAGGTGATAGAGTCATTTATAGAATAGACTTTTTTAAGGGAATAGTATGCTTCAGTTCTATTTATCCCTAATATCAGTTAAATTGTTGACACAGAAGGTGTGACAGGCTTTTTCTTGTGGAACATCTAGGAACATTAACTTTTATGCCCCAACTGAAGAATGTTCTTTGACATGGGGAACACTTGAGAGGTATGGATAGGTTATGGAGGTGTGTTACTTTTTGATTTAAGCATCTTAATTTTCATTGCTGGGTACATGTTGTTGTTAAAGTTGCTTGTAGAGTAAGGCAGCGTAATATGTAGTGTAAATATTTTAATTGGTTTAAGTGGTTTCACAGGGATATTTGTGTACTGCTTGTTTATTGTAAAGCTCCCAAGACTCATCCCTCTATTTTGGAGGATTTACATTTGTCTTTTTTCCTTGCAGATGGCAGTGCTTTGATGAGTGTTTCAGCTGCTGCAGTGCTATGCAATGAGGTCAGAGATGATGGAAGCATTGAGTTTGTAGCAGCCAGCTGATGGTCCGAGAAAGGTGTTTTTTGACAGGTGGGGAAATGCAGAGTGGACATTGGTCGGAGACTTGAAGGAAGTAGGGCTTGGAAGGTGATGGAGGTTGTTGCAGTTGACATCCTGGTTGCTAGAGTGCTGCGCAATAAGGTCACACATGGGGGAGCAGAGGGAACAACAGTTAGTGGCCTGAATGAAGTTGATTTCAAGGTAATGGATTCTGCTGGGATGGATGTTTCTGTTGCGGGAGTGGCATACAATGAGGTCACAGGTAATCTTACTTTATTTGTGCTCATTAAAGCACATCCATGTTGGTTCAGATTATGGGTAGTTTGGACAAGTGAGGAGGAGGTATGTTGGGGCAGGTGAAGCAGGGTTAGGGATTGTTTATGGAGAGACTAGGCTACCACAGGTGGAGTGGAGTCACAACAATTTCAGTATATGTATGACTTCTGGAGGCAGGTAGGGTTTTATGGAGCATGGTAGATATACAGGTCTTGGGGGGTTTATTATAGGAACTCTTTGTGGCTACATGGACGTTAGAATCCTTAATCAAGGCACTGTTTAGATTTGCTTCTGGAGTTTGGGGTATATTTTATAAGGCAGGCTTATGGTAGGGCATTGCTAGATTGGTTAACTTTGTTTTACAGGAGTTTGGAATACCCTTTTATAAGGAAGGCATATGGTAGGGCATCACCATAGTGGTTACATTTGTGGTGCAGTTGCCTGTGGGAAGGAGTTTGGTGGAAAAGATTGGGTTATTTATCTGGTTTAGGAACAAGGTAAGGCAGTTCAGTTGGTCAAAGAGGAGTTAGCTGTGAGTAGTATAGTTACACGGGTGACAAGGGTAGGTAAACTTAATCCTGGTTGGTGGTTCATTGGTTGGAAGGGGTGGGTTAGTTTGCTAGTGTGAGGATTGACAGACATTAGCTATAGACAAGCTAGTGTTGTGAGGGTTGGCACTGATAATGGAGGTTTATCGGGCTACAGTTCCTGTGGATTTTTTTTTTTATGTATTGACTCAGTCATTGTACATGCTGGTGTGAATGACCTGAGACGTACCTCCCTAGACTACATGAAAAGAGACATAGAGGAGCTCTCTGATCATTTAGCCCAGGCTGGTATGACCCTGACCTTGAGCAGCATCTTACCCTCACCTAGAATGATGCCACAGTACAAAGACAAAATGATCGATTTTAACAATTGGCTAAAATTTTGGTGTCAATCAAAGGGGATCCAGTGTCTGTCAGCCTGGGATGACATGCTCGACAAGCCACGTTGCTTCGCTAGGGACAGCTTGCACCTGTCACCACTGGGCTTTCGAATATTGGCAAAGGCTCTTGCCACCCCCATAGTGCCTTTTTTAGGCAAGGCTCAAAAGACAAACCCACCCCCATAGACAGAACAAGGAACAAGAAACTAAGGGTAATGCTGCTAAACGTCAGAAGTCTTAACCTCAAGATGCACGCACTCGAAGCTCTCCTCAGTATGGAGAACATCGATATCTGTGCAGTGACAGAAACCTGGTTTAAGGCTCCAGAGAGCACCCCAGCACTACCAGGCTATACCTCATATCATGTTTTTCGGCCCCAAAACCCGGACCGAACCACAAAAGGAGGGGGAGTTTCCATATTTATCAAGGATATCCACACCTCCAGGTTAGTGGCATTACACGAAGTATCAGAGACCATCCATGTGCAACTAACAGTGGGCAAGACTGCTTTTCAGTTTATAGCATCCTACAGACCACCCTCTCAAAGTCAGGAATCCCATTCGGCTTTCCTGAAAACATTGGAGAACATGAATATCTCTCCGAACACCATTATATTGGGCGACTTCAACTACCCAAACATTGACTGGGAGCACTACTCAAACCCCAGCACCTTAGCCCAAAGATTCCTGGAAATTATAAACTCAAATGCTATGGAACAACTAGTCACCACTCCCACAAGAGGGGACAACATACTAGACCTGATCATTACCAACATGAGGACTCTATGCTCCACACCAGAAGTATATCCCTCATTGGTAAGATTAGACCATAAATTAATTTCACTAGATGTCCACATCCTGACCCCACCCCCAGCCCAAAAAAACACAGTGAAAAACTTCTCAAAAGCGAACTTCTCACTTCTCAAAACCGAAGTGGAATCCTTCAAGACCCCAGGGCCAGTGGAAACTACAGCCCAAACTGCAGAATCCTATATAAATGCATTCTACGGACATCTCCAGGAATGCATGGATCATGCTATCCCAAACAAAACCCAGACCCAATCATCCAAAGGCAGGCGTCCAGTCTGGTGGACCCCTGCCATAAATAAACTGTACAACAGAAGGAGGAAGCTACTACATGATAGAACAAAATCCCTAATAGGGAAGGCATCTCTGATCAGTACTAGCAAAAAATTACGATACCTCATAAAATCCTCCAAGGCCAGCTTCGAGAGAAAAATTGCACAGGACACCAAAGACAATCATAAGGCTTTTTTCAGTTATGTTAGAAACCTGGGATGCAACTCCCGGACTTGTACTGAGTTGATTCTAAATGACAAAAAATACACTGAACCCACACAGACATCGCCAATATCCTGGCAGACAGGTTCAGTGCAAACATCTCCACCCCCTCCCCCCAAAAGAGCAAGTATCTATCCCGGCAGAGGGCTGCCTCCCAAACATCTCAGATGCTCAGGTGAAGGCTGCCCTCTCCAAAGCAAAAAACACTGCTTCCATGGGACCAGCTGGCATCCCAGGTTACATCCTACATGAACTACAAGTGGAACTAATCCCTCAAATAAAACAGCTATGCAATCTCAGCCTCACTACAGGATATGTGCCCACAGAATGGCGTACAGCAACAGTGGTCCCACTCCACAAAGGTGGAGCCTCTACGGACCCTGGAAACTATCACCCCATAAGCCTGACTAGCTTAGTCTGCAAGGCTATGGAGAGGATCATCATGGAGCTCATAAACAAAGACATTGGGGACCTACAGACACTAGATCCTACCCAGTTTGGCTTTGTCAAGGGCAGATCCTGCCTTTTGAACCTGGTTGACTTCTTTGAAACAGTCACCAAAGCCATAGATGAAGGGAAGGTAGTCCACACAGCCTATCTGGACCTTGCAAAGATATTTGACACAATACCCCACTCGGGCATCATAGATAAGCTATCCAGCTTAAATATAAACCCCTATGTCACAAGATGGGTCACAAACTGGCTCAAAGACAGAACCCACAGAGTGAGAGTTGCTGGAGCCATGTCAGACTCGAAACCGGTCACAAGTGGTGTCCCACAGGGTTCTGTCCTGGGACCACTCTTGTTCGGTATATACTTTTCCGAGGTACAGGCAAACATAGGAGGACTATGGCTCACCAAGTTCGCAGACGACTGCAAACTGGGCGCCATAATCAACTCTCCAGCTGACACAAACATCCTATAAAAAGGTCTCACAGAGACAGATAACTGGTGCCAGCGCCATGGTTTAAAGCTAAATGCCAAAAAATGTATAGTCATACCCTTTGGCAAAAACAATGTGCCCACAAATTACCACACAGGCGGAAACCCATTAAGTACAGAGAAAGTTATTAGGGACCTGGGGACCCAAGTTGATTGCAATCTCTCCTTTGAAAACCACATTGCCAAAGTGGTTAGAAAGACCTTCTACATAGCCCACCTCATCACGAAGGGTTTCACATCTAGATCAAGAGAGGTAATCATGCCCCTTTATTCATCCCTCATCAGGCCCATCATAGAATACAATGCCCCTTTTGGGATGTACTTTACCCGACACCTGCAGCAATTCGAAAGACCTCAAAAGTATCTCACCAAGAGGATCAAGGGTCTCAAACAGATGCCATATGCTGCTCAGTTAAAAAAACTGCAGCTCTACTCAGTTGCATACCGCCTACTTTGAGGCGATCTATGCCTGACATACAAAGCTATGTCAAATCCAGAATTAATGGACATGCTCCACCTCAGTAAATCTAAATCCCTTAGAGCCACACGCTCGAGAGACTTGAACCTCAGCACAGAAATAAATAGAACTTGCTGGAGGGACAGGTTCATAACCCAGAGGCTCCCTTTGCTCTGGAATAGAATTCCAGTTCATGTGAGGCAGAGCACCTCACTGAATCTCTTCAAGAAGAATCTCGATAAGTGGATGGGCGATCGTAGGTTTGTCCCAGGGATTACTCCCGTGTCACTATTAGACAGAGGCACAGTAAACTAAACCTTAAAAAGGGCACAGTATACTCAAATCAAGGGGTGGCGTAAGCCATACAGAATCGGGCTAGGCTTATAATTGCCCCAGGGCAGATAGCCTAGTATGAACCTATGAACCTATGAAGTCATTCAGAGGGTGGTTTGTTGGTCAGCAAATTGTATGATGTCATTAGATGTTTTATTGTTTATATTGGGTAGTTGGTATGATGGCCAGATTGCTAATAAATAGATTTTGGA
Organism: Protopterus annectens; assembly: GCF_019279795.1. Lineage (NCBI taxonomy): Eukaryota > Metazoa > Chordata > Ceratodontiformes > Protopteridae > Protopterus > Protopterus annectens. The sequence continues at coordinate 1,755,259,842 of NC_056737.1, read as the reverse complement.
AAGGAAATTTTATTTGGGACATTATTATGTACATTGGGCAGTAAAACAGGCCTGCAGTCAGGCATGATGGTGGGCAATTGTTCTTGCGTGGTTTCAAGTGGCATTGGGTTTAATGCTTTTGTGGTACATTGGGCGGATAATGACCTGGGACTCATTGTGAAGCTACTATTTGTAGTTAGGAAAGTGAGAATTTAGTTAATATACAGAGATTTTGCAAGGTTATGGTTTGTTATTTTAGCATTAGAGAGGGATCGGTGGTTTTATTCCAGACTTCAGGCAACTAGCTACTTTGGCTATTTATGCGATAGAGCTTTGGGAGGTGATGACACAGATCAAGTTTGATTAGAGGAAATGGAGTATAATGAATGATATTTGGCTTAATGCCTTTTAATGGGTGGTTAGGTTGTTGGAAGTTTGGTAGGTGGGAGGGTGAGTGGAGAAGAGGGTCAGTCTTGCCCTTTTCTGTTCCCCCTCTGGTGATGGATGTTCATTTAAATGAGTTGGGAAAGGAAAGTGAGCAGTTGGATGCTGTTTAATAAGTAAAATAAGTAAGCGGAGGTAAGGGCACTGCTTATTTGGTTGAATGTTTAATTCAGTAAATGGTAAATTAAGTGAATGATGGGATGCTGCTTCATAACTAAAGTAAACAAGTGGAGGTATGGACACTGCTTACTGGGTCAGGATGAGGAAGGTCACACTGGCTTGTTAACATTATATGAATGTCTATGCTGTGATTAACATCAACTATACTACGTTTAAGCTGTAGTTAATAAATATTGGTTAACAAAGTTGTGTTTATGGAAGTTTAATAAAGGCCATCAAATGTCATTCAGCGTGATGTGTTTTATTGAAGGGGGCTGAACAAACGAGGTTATTAACTCTTAGTTCAAGTAAGGATGGGCAAATTTGTCCACATTATGTTATTAGGTTTATCTGAAATTGGATAACTTCAGTTGCAAGGACAAATGCATGAATTACTGGGCACTTAGTCTATATAGTAAGTTAATAACAAATAGACTAGTAAGAAGGAATTACAGGAAGGGGTTACTTTAGGAGAATGGGAGTGTTCTGGACAAGTCACATTCTTCTTCTGTTGGTTTCTTATTGGTTAAGTTATCACTGGCGCCAAGTGAGAATTCTTTAAAAATGAAATAAAACATTGCAATTACATTCTGAAGAAGTCCACATTACTGTGGATGAAAGCGCTAAATTAAGAAGTGTTTTTATATATATTTGACAGTTTTAACATTTTTTAATAAATTTTTATCTAGATTTGGTCGCCTTTTTTATTGTGAAGTGAATCCAGCCATTCCTGTCAGCGTTACTCTCTTTGTTGTTTTATTTCGAACTGTGTCAATGTGTCTGAGTCCTTGAGAGAATGTGGCTGTGTTGACATTGACACCTGTTCATGTGGACAGGCACATGTACTACACCGACCTTATCGCTACTATATCACTGTTGTAGATGTCACTCACCATCAGATATACACTTGGACAACTCTCCAACATGTAAGCTATGTGGTGCATGCAATAACTGCACAGACATGTGACAGCAATGCATAGTCAGTCAGGGGTTTGAAACCCCATACTGGTAGGTGTGTGACACAAACATGCATTGGTTTTACTCTCCCACCCCCCTCCCTGACTTACTTTGTCTCTGTATGTCTCTCTCACTCCCTCTCTGTAGATGTGGAGAAGTACACCTGCTTTGCTTAGGCAGAAGTTTATGTTTTTGTAAGTGATGCTCATGATCAGCTGATGGCCTCTGCATGAATTGCAGTCCCCCTCTAGCCGATTGCATGTGAAACAGCTGTGGCAACATTCCCATAGCCAATTGCATGGAAACACACTCCAATACCTAGGAACATCATGTGGGTGTTGGGCCTTTTCATTCACTGTGAGCAGATCTCAATTTGGTGTTTGGCAAACAGCATCACAGCTGGTATTGGGATTTACCTCTAACACTGTGGAAACAGGCCAACAAACAGGAGGGGGATGTGCCAGACATGACTACAGAATGTAAGTGTTGCTCTTCTGCATTTGGAGTAATGTCGGTTTACCAGGATATGTGTGGATATCGCTGATCTACATGATTTAATACCTGTCATGACAGTGTTTTGTGTTTGAGGAAACTCCCATCTGTAGGGTTATCTGCAGACTGGGCAGTGTGTGGAGCCTTATGTTTCTTGTGTTACTCACTGAAAACATATCTTAGAACTGGAGAAGCATAGTCTGAGGATTGCAATCAGTACATGGTGACAGCAATGAGAGTAACTGACTTCATATCCCTCATAGAACATATGTCACAACAAACACTGGTGCGACAGTAAATGTATGAGGTTATCACAGCAACATGCCAATATTGGCCCAGTGTTTGTAGCTCCAGCCACAAGTCTGTCAACCTTTATACTTATGTCATGCAGTAAGAGGTGCATATGTTCGGTACACCATTATTTATTGCCATCATACCTGATAACAAGCCAGTCAGATCAGGGGTGTAGCTAGGATGTTCAAATTTGTACTCACAGCTCTCAAACTGCTACCCCCCTCCCCAGCCAAGCTACGGCTATTCTCGTAATTCATGGTTCGCTCTTTTAGTGTCGTTGAAGAGGCATTCGCTGTAATGCCTCTTCAGTAATATAATATAGATTCACTCAAACTCGGTTCCTTGAATTGAAAATGAACCTGAAAGTCAGTTCTTTGAAAAATGCAGCATGGTAGTTGGGGTAGAGGATTCATGCTTTTGTTTTCTGTAACTAAGGTACAGGTTTTGAGCTTGAGTAAATTACTAACCACCTGCTACCTCTAACTAGGGTGTTTCATTCACACACACACACCCCTACCTACCTCTTAGTGCAAGAAATATGGACAAAGCCTTACATAAACAGGGACATATATTAAATAATGCTCTCATTAACTTCGAAAGTTGCTAGAATAACAGGATTTGTGCTAGTATGAGAAAGTTGATAGAATAACAGGATTTGTGCTAGTATGAATTTTTCTAAAGGACATAAAGTCTGAAACTCAAATGTCTGTCATTATTTAGCAACTTCAGCCTTAAATGATTTTCTAGAAAATCACAAAATTTATGAGAAACAGACAAAAAATATGGGGCAAAACTCTGGACATTCTTCAAAATTTGGACAGTTGAGAGGTATGTTACCTACCTACCTACATCACACACACACACACACACACACACACACACACACACACATACCTCTCAACCTCTTAGACCAACAAACCCATAAATAAAACTGAGGCAAAGGCCCAAAAATAAGGACTTTTTTTTTAAATATTGCTCTTATAAACTTAGAAAGATAACAGAATAGTAGTAGGTCTTGCATTAGTACGAATTTTCTGAAAGGTATGAAATCTGAAACTCAAATGTCTGCCATTATTTTCTAACTTCAGTATTTAATGATTTGCCACTAATTTGCCAGAAAAACGCAATTTTATGAAAAATGGACCAAAAATGTGATGCAAAAATATAAAATTGCCAGACAATACAGCTGGGAACCTGTCAAAGAAGGGACACCATTTTAATATGAGCACTGTTAACTTGAGCAGCTGACAAAATTAGAGAATCTACATGCATTTCTGAAATAAAAATAATCTATAACTCTGATCATTGCAGTTATTTATAATTGTAAACCCTCCACGTTTTCTTCCAAAATTGCTGTTTTGCAGAGGGATTATTAGGAGGAGAGCAACATTTGAGACAAATTGGGGACAGTTGAGAGGTTTGGATATTCCTAATTCTATAAAGTGATTTATTTGCACATACCTCTCAACCTCTTAATGCAGGAAATCTGGACAAGGCCAAGTATATTGGGAGAACATACAAACAGTACTAAAAACTGATCTTGTATAAACTTAAGACAGTTGATAGAATAACAGGTCTTGCTTTAGCATGCATTTTTCTGAAGATTATGACATCTGAAACTTAATGTTGGTCATTATTTAGTGACTTCATTCCTAAATGATTTGCCAGAAAAGTTTTATTTTGCATTTTACAGCACAAACACCAATAAATATCTGCTAAATAAAGCAATGCAGTCTCACAATGAAACTAGACTTAGCATTAAAACTTCTCTGCCCATGAAATTCACATTCATTGAAACAGCATTGAAACCCACATTCAAAGAAAATATATTTTGCCAGTGGCAGATAAAGATGAACTTTGGGCTGTTTTCAAATCATAGGCCTCTTGCACATGAAACATACACATGCTCTTTGATACACCTTCCTGATTTTATTAAATTATATTCCTTGTACAATACAATATAGTTGTTAGAGAATGTTTTAAATTTATTGTTTTGAACATTTTTCCAATAAACAATGAAATAAAATGCATGCACCAATAATGACAAAACAGCCCAGTTCAGAACATTTCCATCATAAAAGTCTACTCAAACTTCTACAGTCCACCAGTATCAGTAAATATGCACAATCTCTGAACTAGTAAAAGCCATCTACATAATTCCACATTAAATAAATCTGTAACTAATGAAGAGGCTGCTGCTAGCAAACAACTTTATACTTCATGGTTTCATCTACAAATAAAGTATCTTTTGCCCTTGAGGAATAAATTGCCTATGTTGCATTAAAAAAAAATGATACGCTAGTAATATTGCAATAGGGAATGGATGGCAAACTGATAACAGGTTCATAGTTACTACTAGATATCTTCGCCAAAAAGGACTACAGCATCCACCCCCCTTTAAAACACAGTACAGTATCAGGAATACATCTACCTACTGTGGGAGAAGAACCCACAGCCTTCTGCATCAAAAGCAAGTACATTACCTGTTGTGTGATTAACAGTACAAGCAGACTCAGCATAAGCAGCACTTAAATTTAGTTCCCCTGCAGCTCTCAGCTCCTTGTAAAATGTACTCGACACAGCTGTATCTCTGAACTTTGCAGCACAAGAAATCTGGAAAAAGCCAACATTTATTGGGGGGGGGGCAAAAGCCCTTTGTTATTTAAATGCAGTTTCAAAATTAATAAACAGTTTTCTTTCTGGAGTTTCAGTTTCAAAATGCACGCACTTTATTTCTCCCAGATTTAAAAGACTTGTGTTCAGTTAACCTTAAACTTGCAATCTTGGATCAGTATCTCTAACTACTGATAAATGCAATAGTTCTTTTAGTTCTTTATAAACAACTTTTACATCAACTACTGTTATTTATATATACTTTTCAGTACAAGAGCATTCTGTTGTAGAATTGCATATTTATTATTTTGTTCACAGTGGATACATCTCTTCCAGTAGCCATCTTAAAATTAGTATTTTAGTATCATTTCTTATATACCTGAAATTTTCAGATTTAAGCATTTTAAGCTATTAAAAGAAAATATTTTCTTTAGACAGTTTGCATTTTGTCTTTATTAAGCATAGTGCAGGAGCAATGAATATTAAACCTCTTTTCAGTTTATTTAACACAAGCTTTAAAAGTATATGTGTATAATTCTACCACACAAACATACACACAAACACATACACACACACACGCACACACGCACACACGGACACACGCACACACGCACACACGCACACACACACACACACACCCCTTACTTGATAATCCATTAACCCGAATGCACACACCCTTAACTGATAATCCATTCACCCGAACATACACACCCTTACCTGATAATCCGTTCACCCGAGCACACACACACCCTTACCTGATAATCCGTTCACCCAATTACCTTCACGATCACCATCCATTCCCGATTGCCTTGCCAACAATGATTATGCGGCTGCCTCCACCATCATTCAAGCTATGCACATTTCCCGCTCGCAGCCAGCCAGCCGGACATGACGTGATGATGTGAGCTCAAATCCGACTGGCTGGTATGTGCCATGAAATGTAACTTAAAGGAGCCAATGCTGTTTAAATTTTTTTAATTAAAAAAGCTACCCCCTCTTCTAAAAAAGTTGTACTGAAATCAGTACAGTGAGTATGCCTCCCGACATCCCTGAGTCAGATATCAGACTGCTAGACATGTTATATATAGTAGGGATTATTTCTGAGGACATAACCTGGGCCGTCTGCAGTTGTGTGTACAGTACTGGGGTCTGTGTACTTATAGTGATTGTCAACAGTATGTGTATTGCACATACGTACCTTGGCTGTGCACAGACTGTGGTAGATGCCATTGTTCTTGGTCCTGTTCTATCTGATGTTATATGCCACTCCAGTGTATGGTACCCTATTGGCTCACATGTCTGCAGGGTTAGAAACACACGTGTCCCATACTACAGACAGGCATCTGACTACACTGTGTCATGACCCAGTGTATATAGGGTTAGTGTGTGAGTGGCACATATGAGGATGGTGTTTAACAAACAGTCCATATAGTGTCATATTACGCTTGTGTACCATATATGGCTGTGTTCACATTGCTTGTGGGTATGCACTACCTCACAGGTGTCTATTACTCTGTGCTGCGACATGCATGTAGAGCCTGCTATGTTTGCAGGTACATGTGTATTCACCCATACAAAATGTATTCCAGTGTTGTGGCATTCTGCCTGTAGTTTGCACAATGCTTTGTGACATGCTTAGCAGCTTAATGCAATTACCCAGTGTGCTGTTATGTCCAGTTATTTGCAAGACATACTGCTGCCAGGCCACCATAACTGTTGTGTGTTTCTGACAAAGCAGTGGGATTCTGTACACATGTATGTCACTAACTACTGGGTAGAATGTGGCCATGTGACCTCTGCACCACCAGGTATTATGTGTCAGGACAGACTGGCGTATGTGAATGCATAAACTGTGTGGGCATATGTAGTCTAGTATTTACGTGATATACCCATATACATGGCTATTAACATCCACATTGTGAGGCGTGGTCCACATGTCTTGCATGAAGGGGATCTGTGTACACCTATGGACTGACCACAGAGTGCCAGACTGTCCACATATATTGGTCATATATGTGCTGTAGTCCACAGGATCATTACTGTGCTAGCAGTGGTACTGTACTGTGATGTTTTTAGGATGTCTGTCAGTAGCCAATGGCGTACATGTCAAAAGCAGATGTGACCTCCCACACACAACATGTGTGTTAAGACAACCCCTGTTACAGTAGCAACAGTCTACATATATACCTGCAATACATACATGACATCCCCTTGCACTAAGAGGTTGGGACTATTGGTGCTGAGGTAAGACTCCACTCCATGTTCTGGACATATGGTATATATATATATATATATATATATATATATATATATATATATATATATATATATATATATATATATATACATATATATATATATAAATATATATATATATATATATATATATATATATATATATATATATATACATGTATTTATATATATATATATATATATATATATATATATATAGATATATACACATCTACATATCTACATACATATATGGCTATATATATATATATATATATATATATATATATATATATATATATATATATATAAACTCAAATATATACATAGACACAGCAATATATGTCTACAAATATACAGTTATATAGATATATATGCACATATAGTTATGGATATCTACATATATATCGACATAAATAGGTATATCTGATTAGATATGTATGTACATATACTTATAGATATCTACATATATATCAACATAAATAGGTATATCTCTATACATAGGATGTGTGTGTGTATATAAATATATATATATATATATATATATATATATATATATATATATATATATATATATATATATATATATATATATATATATATATATATATATATACACACACACACACAGATCTAAAAATGGCCATATATATGATGCACTATACAGATGTGTAGACATATATATGTATGAATATATATGTGTATGTACATTTAAACATATATCTGCATATGTATATGTATATATCCATATTTCTGTCATGTGTTAACATCATGGTTGTGTATACCTTTCCACATGTATCTCACAGTATTTATCTGATATGTGTATATTTAGATATAACATATGTGATGCAACAGTAATATCAATAACAAGTACTACACAATTGTGGAAATCAAAGCAATTGTTCAATAGTATTCAATATGTGTAGTGACAGATATTTTGGAAAAACAACAACTGTTTTCACAGCTGTCATGGCATAGTGGTTAACTGTTGTGACTACAGTGTACAATGTGCTGGGTTAAAGAGGGTCTATATCAGATCAACGAAATGGCTCATTATCGAATGCCGTAATGTCACACTGCAAAACCGGAACCCTAACAATATTGAAACCTCAAAACAGCAAATTTTTTCCCAGGGAAAAAAATTTGCTGTTCCGAGAAACACACACACACCACAAGCACACTAAAAAGCAGCAATCCACACACACACATTTAAAAGTTACATCTAACCCTACACTACACTGCACATGCACTACTATCTATCCACTTACCTTAACCCAGACCCTAACCCTAAGGTCCATCACTATCGCACACTCACCTCACCCATGCCCTAACTCTAACTCACTTAACCCACCCCTAACCCCAAATTCTCACTATCGCACACTCACCTCACCCACGCCCTAACCCTAACTCACTTAACCCACCCCTCACCCCAAATTCTGTCACAATCACACACTTACCTGACTCGCGCCCTAACCCTAACTCTTCCAACCCTCACCCTAACCCAAACATCTGCACAATCACACACTTTCCTTAACCCAACCCGTAACTTTCCACCGCATCGCTGAAAATAGTGAAGCCACAACAACGGCCAACTGAATTCTTTTACTAGGAAATAATTCAGTTTTGTGCAGCTTCTCTGTTTTCAGTGTTCGTGATATTGGGTTCGATATTAGATCATTCAAATTCTGCCATTTTGATGATCTAATATAGACCAGGTTAAAGACCTACAAGGGCTGTGTATTTTGTTGCTGGGCAGAACAAGGGCTGTTGGATACAGATTGGTTAAGGCAGTTTTGAGCAGATTTAAGTGCGTTTGCAAGGGTTTGTGCGAAGCTAAGTGGTGCTAAGCTATGGTTAAACATACGGGCGCTTACACCGTGTAGGCTTTGCTTACCAGTATGCAAATCTGCTTTGCTGTTATATTGCAGCAATGCTGACACCTGCTAAGCATGGCTCAGTCCTGGTAACCAGTGCTCACATCCCAGTCTGATAACATAGCAGGGTAATGACATCTGTAATAAGTGTATGTAATGCCATGTACAATACATACATCTATGTGCTGTTATTACAGTAGCAAGGAGTGTGAGTGTCATGTATATAAGACCTGTACAGCACTGTTATCCATAGGAATGTGTTGCATACAAGGTTAGTAAGTCAGGTTATGTGCTGTCACACTGGCATGTAGTGTATCATGGCGGTACTACTGTAGACAGTGCTTTCTCAGGCAAGAGTAGATTGCTAAATGTAGTACTGACAGCAAGCACATCTGTAGGCATAGCTGGAACCTCACTGTCATGTTTCTGGTGTGTGAGCTGTGTCACAGTATATATCCCCTACTGGATAGTGATCTGACATATGGAAATAACTGTAGACTACTGTCTGTACAGCATATGTCAGTGATGGCTTACAACATGTAGTTATGGCATACATATTGTTGTCAGATGTCTATCTGTCGACACATTCATTCTACTGTATAGCTACTTGCCAAGCTGATGTCTGTCAGTCCCTGTACAGATGTGCAGATGACAGGTATCCAGCTTGGATATGTACAGGCAACCTATGCTTGATTGACACTGACATGTCTGCCCAGTTGTGTTATAACTGGCACATATAGGAAACAACACCCTGTATGCACCACATTCCACAGGTACCCCCACTGCACTACCACAGTCAACAGAACATGCTTTGGTACAGGTCTCCATCACAGTCACTAACCATGTGTTGTAATACATGTTGCATACATGTCAAATGGATCACCTCAGTGGCCATTTACAGGAGGCCCCCAGAGGATTGGCTGATGCATGTCACTCTCACCCTGAGGGTCACCACAGTGGTGTCTGTCAATAGATTGCCTGCTGGCACATGGCAGGTGACATGATACCACTGTACACACATCCCCTACACCACCCATCTCTCCATGGACCATAGCCAGGTGCACACCTATGACCACCTGCAGTGATGCACCCCAGTACTGACACATGTGTACGTGTGCATTACTGAGAATAGCAGTGTCTGTGTGTTAGTACACCTGTAGTTGGGAATACCATGAGGGCCTTCACAACCACTGCAACACCCATTGCCTTAGTAAGATGTGGCTGCTGCTATATCAGACATTACATGTACCCTGTTATGCTCCTCTCCCTAATGGCTACATGAGCCTTGCAGTACCAGAACAACAGTGTTGTACAAATGGGTTGATAGGTATGGGATACCCATTGAATTCTGGCAAGTGTGTGTATGTGTGCATGTCTGTATATCTGTAGGGTACAGCATTCCGAGGCCACATAGTCCTATTACAATATGCATTGCCTCACAGTAGTATGGATAGTGTTGTTGCTGCCCATATGTGAGGCATGACAATGCAACACCCTACTATGCCTGTGTCATGTGCATTACATGCATATCCCTGTAGTACCACTGTTGGGATGTACAATGGTTGTATCGCAGCCATGGACAATGTGTGTTGGTGGGTATGTCAGAGTGTCATCATAGGTTCCAGTGAGTACAATATCCACTGTGGGATGTGGGTGCTGTGTACACTGTCATTACACCATGATACACCCAATATGTGTCCCATGTACCACTCTATGTTAACCACTGTCACCATCAACCATACAGGTAACTGATACCACAATCCAGCCCAGTTATATATGTGCTGTGTGCAGCCTACCTGTAACACATTGGACACACTGACAAGTTAGTTAGCACCGATAGGCCCAGGTCTCTCGGATGTGTGTCTGCCTGTTATGTGTCTGTTAATGTGTATATGATGGTATGTCACACTATGTACTGTCCATATACAACCATTACATCCCCTATTACCATACTGTACATGTCTGGGATGTTATGTATGTAGCATGTAACCTGGAACACATGTCACCCTAAAATCAGTGTGGTGTATGCAATGAAGGCCACACACTTCAGTAGCACTAAATATCTAGGTAGGTGTCTAGTCCCAGTGTTTCCAAGTATGAGTGTGCATGTATGTGGATGGGTCTATATCAGGTTGCTGATTATACATTTCCCAGTGGGTCACCTGTCCATCTGGCACAGGCAATAACTGTTATACAAACCTGTGACATCTGTCCATCTGTACCCAGGATGTCACAACTATGATGTCACCACAGTGCCATACCCTTGTGGAATATGACTGCAGACCATCTCCTGCTGACACATGTACACCTACAACTCAAATGGATAACATTATGGAGACCACAATCACTCAGTGTTACTAACAGCTATAATGCATCATGGCTGGACAGCTACACTACCTGACATGTATGCATTAAACATTACTCCTGACAACATGTTACATTACAGTACATTGGTACACTGTAGTACAGTCACTTTGTGCATCAGAACCATATTAGCCTGTTCCTGCATATATGTTATGGATGACAGGGATGTAACACAGATATCATCATATGCGCAGGGTGTGTTGTTGATTTGCCAGAAACCGAAGGTGGGCCATACGTTTGACACCATGTGTGTGGGTGAGGGGTTTTGTTAGTTGAAATGGGCGTGGTGATGTGGTGTGTGTAGGTATGGGGTTGCCTAATTGTGTTCATATAGTGTGTGGGTATGCATGCACACAATTCTGCTATGTGGCTGCCCTATACAGGTGTTTCTTGGACAGCTGCAGACCATACCTGGCAGGGTATGCAGTTCACTGCCTCTGGCCATGGACACGTGGACTGTGCCTGCCAGGAGTTCCATGGACATATCCAGGTATAGACCTCAATGTGCTACTCTCCCCTGATGATGACAAATGTCCACTGGAACCAGGTTCCTCTTGGGACTGGCCAGGGCATGTGCATGTGGCCTGCTGTAGTGTGGTGTGGATAGCACCCCCCCTGCAGTGCTGGGGCTAGTATTGCCACTACGGGACACCTTGGTGTCCTAGCACATCCACGTCAACTGCCAGCTGTTGATGTTGCTGACCTACATCCACATGGCCATCGCCACACTCCCACCCCATGTGCAAGCACAGACAAACCACGGTCGATGAGGCTCATCATTTCACCCAACAGTCTATCCATGACCTCAGTATAATCACGGAAGGCACCAGACAGTTCATGGAAGTTATGGCCAGTGATTTATATATGGCTTTGCCGAGGGTCTTCAGGGAAACCTTCATGGATTTAACACAAATATCCATTGACAATTTTCTTAAATCAGTGAATGGTGGAGCAGGGATCCCTGCAATGGCCGTCCGGGGGAGAGAAGAAAGCGTAAATATGTTGGAACCCACCACATTGATATTTAGTAATTGGGAAGAAGAAAGGAGAACTAAACAACAAAATCCTTTCTCCCGTATTGGTCAGAAAACTGAGAGGTCAACAGCACCAGAGATACAGGAGATGTTCGAGCGGGCTGAAAAGCTGTTTTTTAAAGAAACTGCAGTATTTCTAAATATTCAAAGCCTCCAAAGGTATGTGGAACTGGAAGTTACACCTAGGGGGTTAAGAGCAACAAAAAATCCCTCTACCCCATTTGAGTTGTCCTCAGGGGAAGATAAAATATTCTATGAGAGATGGGTCGTGGCTGCACATAAGTGCAGCTTGGAATGTGTGGAGATATTGGTTGAGGGGGACACTCTAAAAAAACAAAAATTAAGAGATGAAATTAAGGAAGTATGTAAAGATATTGTTAATAAGACTGGAGGTGATGAATTACAACAGTTTCTTGCTAAAATCAATGAACAATTGCTTGGATATGAAAAGGATATTATAGAAAGGAAGAAAAATAAATTATTTAGAGATCTGAGAGACTATGAGTTTAAATGTGCTTTCCAAGAGTTAACCAATCCCAAAGTGAGATGACCGAGGGTGCAGTTTGATGAAGGTGGTAAGGCAATGAATAGAATTAGGTGGGCCTACACCTCAGGTGAAAGTGGAGCATCCATGACAGAAGGAGAAACAGACCAGGAGGACTATCTGGCTTTGCCAAGGCCAGGAAATGGACAGTATATAGGTTCATAGGTTCATACTAGGCTATCTGCCCTAGGGCATTTATAAGCCTAGCCAGAGTGTGTTTGGCTTTCGCCACCCATTTTAAAATTAATTTTGCTATGCCCTTTTTCGAGGTTAGTATAGGTTCATAGGTTCATACTAGGCTATCTTTTCGTGAGAACCAAGGAAATAGAAAAAGTGGATGAAATGGAGGTGAACATTACAAGGACTATAATTTTCAAAGGACTGTTAAATGAGGTAAATGGAATTAAAAATACTGCTTTGGCAGAATGTGGTTATGTAGTTAATTTGTCAGGATGCTCACTAACGAATAGTGAGATGAGCATCTTAAATATGTGTCTAAAATTTGTCCCAACAGTATTCCCAAGGTTGCATGAATTGAAATGTGATGTTTACTGTTTTAGTCATAAATTACACTTGATGAATTATTTTAAAGAAAGCATTAATTTATCATCAAATAGTAATAATAGCAGTGTATTAGATAATAGTAATGTGAGTTTTTATTCTTGTTGTTCGGGACGATGAAGTGAACGCATACTGTAAGCTAAACACTGAATCTGTACAAGTAAAAAGTGCATTCACGCCACCACAAACAAATTATAACATCAAGCAATTTGGTGTATTTTTGCATTACGGTTTGGAAAGGGAGTATTCAATATTTGATAGGGCACATGTAAACTATAATTTAAACAAAGAGCAGTGGAATAGTTTAAAAGATTTAAGTCAATATAAGGACTTTATATTCAAACCAGTGGATAAAGGGGGTAAACTGGTAGTTCTACATTTTCCTCAATATTTATCTAAGTGTTATGAACACTTAAATAATGAAAGTGTTTATAAAAAAGTCAGTATAGATGAATATAATAAATCGGAAAAAGAATATAATGAATTAGTTAATAAGGAAATGAGGTTGCATTATATTTCTTTACAAGATGTACAGCAAACGTTTAGCATTAAAAATGCCACTATGGCTCAATTTTTTTGTGTCCCAAAAATACACAAGGATTTGGTCAATCCCCCTAGATGACCTATAGTTTCAGCCTGTTACTATTTTTTGCATAACATAGCATGTTTTTTGCATTATTTTCTGTTACCGACTGTGGAAAAAATGTTTTCTTACATTAAAGATGTTTTTGATTTTCTAGATAAGATCAAGGAAATTATATGGTCAGAAGGAATGTATTTTATTGTAATGGATGTTGTTAGCTTGTATACTAACATCAAGCATAAAGATAGTATTAAAGCCATAACATTTTTCCTGGAGGAAGCCCCAGTAATACAGTATGTAACAGATTTGGTTTTGCTGTGTTTAAAAAACAACATATTTGAATTTAATGGCTGCCTGTATAGGCAGTAACAAGGTACAGCAATGGGGACAGCTTTTGGCCCCTCTTATGCAAAAATATTCATGGGATACTTTGAAAGTCAATATATTTATACTACTGAATATTATAAAGAACATGTAGTCAAATATTTTAGATATATTGATGATTTAATTTTTGTATGTGTGGGGGACACAATAAAGTGCAAGCATTTATTAATAAATTACATGAAAATGAAGAGGGGATAAGTTTTGATGGATTACAGATTGGTAATGAAGTTCATTATCTGTATGTTGAAGTAATAAGTAGGAATAATTGTAGGTTAAGAACAAAAATACATAGAAAGTTCCTGGGAACAAATTTTATGCTGCATGGTTCCAGTTGTCATCCCCCACATACTATAAAATCCATACCATATGAAGAATTCCTTAGGGTAAAGAGACTGTGTAGTAATCCAGCAGATAAGGAAAAGGAAATGGAAGAAACTTTTTATAAATATTATTAAAGGGGATATTTAAAAGCACAAGTGGAACAGGGATTGGAAAAAGCAATAAAGTGGAATCAGAGAAGTGGTAAAAAGCAAAGGAAGAAAAATGAAGAAGAACAAGAAAGTATTTAGAATCAGAAATGGCAAAAGAACAAGTAAAATATTGCTGGTTAAAATTAATAGGGGAAGTAGATTTTCTACAAAATAAGAATATCAGCTTCTCCTTTAGGAGAGGCAGAAGCATAAAATACTTTTTTAGTACATGGGAAGTTTAGAATGCCCCAAGTAGGGCTAGTTCACAAATGTTAGGCACCTTTCCTTGTGGAAAATGCAGCATATGTGACTTCATAGTAAAATAATTCACAGATATCAATGGAAAAAAAGTTTCAAGTTAGAGGTATTTATGGTTGCAACACAGAGAAAAATATATATTGCTTAAAATGTCCATGTAAAAAATGTTATACTGGGGAAAGTAAAAGGCAGTTTTCATGCAGACTCAAAGAACACATAAGATATATAAGAAAAAGTAAATCAACTAGTCCAGTAGCAGTTCATTTTAAAGAATTTCATAGCAGTAACCCAGAGGAGTTACAAGCAACTATTTTGGAAAAAGTAGAAACTAATGAATTAATGGTAGAGCAACATATAAAAAAATGTATCAAGAAAGAAAGAAACAATGTTAATTTTAAAGTTTGATACTATGTGTCCTATAGGCTTAAATCAAGAATGCACTTGGAAGTGTTTGGTATAATGGAATTTCAGTAATTGTTAATTGATTAATTGGTTTTATTAATGAAGTAATCCATTTAATGCAAAAAATATAAAAAGCTGTGTTTTTACTTATGAGATTGTACTCTGTTAAAGGCTATGTACAGCCGAGGTGCTAGAGAGAGATTTAATGTGTATTTTTTATAAAAAAGGAACTATTTTTTTCACTGGTCGGTTCTGTGTGGTATTCGTTCAACTGTGAGCTGTTTACATTGTGGTCTATAGAGTTCATGGAAGTTGTTTCTTGCAGATGAGAAAGCACCCCTCTGCAGCCTCAGGCTCTGTCTGGTGTACAGTTCCATATGTGCCTGTGCCCCCAATGACAGTCTGAAACATGCACCTGGTGGTATCAGTTGTGGCGCTTCTGCAAGGGGTATAATGACCAGCGGCACTACCATGAGCACCCCAGTACATCAGGCTATGTGGTGCCCTGCCGGACATCTGGCTATGCCTGCTAGGACCAGACACAGTAGGCATAGATACCACACTCCCCTGTGCACTGCCACCAACCACCAACTGTCCCTCTGCATAAAATTAGACCTGTTAGTAACAGCCTGCATTTAATTGCTGGAACCTGTGTTCTGAGAGACTGCCTTCCAATCTATCTGCAAATATACAGAGCTGAGTATATTTTTTTTGGTTTTAGAGTTTGTACTGTTAATTGTTGCTTAGATCTCTGTTGAAATTGTTTTGTCCCACCTCCCCCTATTTTCTGCTGTGTCTTCAGTTGATATAACTGGGTTTTACAGCTTGTGTGTTATCTAACTCAAGGATCACTTGCATGTAATTAGACCTGTTTGTAACAGCCTGCATGTAATTGCTGGAACCTGTGTTCTGCCTTCCAATCTATCTGCAAATATACAGAGCTGAGTATATTTTTTGGTTTTAGTGTTTGTACTGTTCATTGTTGCTTAGATCTCTGTTGAAACTGTTCTCTCCCTGTATTGAGAGACTGCTTTCCAATCTATCTGCAAATATACAGAGCTGAGTATATATTTTTTGGTTTTAGAGTTTGTACTGTTAATTGTTGCTTAGATGTCTGTTGAAACTGTTTTGTCCCACCTCCCCCTATTTTCTGTCATGTCTTCAGTTGGTATAACTGGTTTTTACAACTTGTGTGTTATCTAACTCAAGGATCACTTGCATAAAATGAGACCTGTTAGTAACAGCCTGCATTTGATTGCTGGAACCTGTGTTCTGAGAGACTGCCTTCCAATCTATCTGCAAATATACAGAGCTGTGTATATATTTTTTTGGTTATATAGTTTGTACTGTTAATTCTTGCTTAGATCTCTGTTGAAACTATTGTCTCCCTGTTCTGAGAGACTGCTTTCCAATCTTTCTGCAAATATACAGAGCTGAGTATATTTTTTGGTTTTAGAGTTTGTACTGTTAATTGTTGCTTAGATCTCTGTTGAAACTGTTTTGTCCCACCTCCCCCTATTTTCTGCCATGTCTTCAGTTGGTATAACTGTTTTTACAGCTTGTGTGTTATCTTACTCAAGGATCACTTGCATAAAATTAGACCTGTTAGTAACAGCCTGCATTTAATTGCTGGAACGTGTGTTCTGAGAGACTGCCTTCCAATCTGTCTGCAAATATACAGAGCTCAGTATATTTTTTTGGCTTTAGAGTTTGTACTGTTAATTGTTGCTTAGATCTCTGTTGAAACTGTTGGCTCCCTGTTCTGAGAGACTGCTTTCCAATCTATCTGCAAATATACAGAGCTGTGTATATTTTTTTGGTTTTAGAGTTTGTACTGTTAATTGTTGCTTAGATCTCTGTTGAAACTGTTTTGTTCCACCCACCCTCCATATTTCTGGCTAGTAGTTTAAATTCGATGGCTTTTGCAGTTGCCCGCCCCACTGTAGATTTGATAGGGGACACTTTCCCAGTCCCATTTTTTTTACCACATTCTACCTAATAAACTCTTTCTGCACTTGCTTTTAGTCCTTTTTAATTTAGTTGCATTTTTAAACTGTGTTTGGTCTAATATTGCTACATACTCAAGTGTGTTAACTTGCACTGCATTTGAATTGTTTTTACTAATGTTTTAGCTACTTTTCTGTAAAAAAAAAACTGTAAGCCTGTTTCCTACCTTTCCTGTAACTAGTGTTCCAGATACAGATTTGCTGTATCCAGGACTGTATGTAAGCTTCTGAGCCCCCCCAAGTCTTTCTGTGTTGGAGGAAGCCTTCTGCCTTATCAGTGGGAGTGGTAAGCTCTAGGTAACCTGTCTACCACATAAGGAGTGGTTCTGGTCCAGAAATTGTAGTTATTGGCCATTTGGGCAATCTCTTCCATCTCTCTCAACTTTCTGATTTGAAAGCCTGCATTTGCACTTGTCTCTGTCATGTATCTCGTCTAGTGCAGATACAGATTCTTAGTTTTAGCACTTAAATTTGCTTATTCGTGCTCAGCATTTGTTCAGAACTTGTAAGCACTAAATAAGCTACTAATTACTATAGCACTCAACCTTCCTCATTACCTAGAGGAAAACAGTTTTTGTACTTACTTTTCTCAATTGCTTAGAGAAAAACAGCTCTTGTACTCACTTCCATCACTTATCTAGAGGAAAATAGTTTTTTATTCAGCCATGTCCAAGGGTCAGCTCCCAGTGTTCTCTCATGCCTATCTGATGAATCCGAGGATCTTGAGGCAATGTAGAAATTGCCTCATGTACAAAGACAGCCCTCTCCTCCTACCACCTAACACTACAACCTGTGAGAGATGCACTTATCTAGCTAAACTGGAGGTAAAGCTCTCTCCAACCAAGACTGAACTTGACAGTCATGAGGAGAAGGTAAACATTTGCACCACACCACACTCATCACTAAATCTACACCACCAAAATCCACACATAGTAACACAAAAACATTCGCAGAGGCTCTCAATAATAATCTGTCTAAGCAACAGAGACCTACAAAGCATAAATGCAAGCAACCTCCATCCCCCAACACAAACCAAATGACACATAGCTCACAGACTCAGTGTGCCACTCAACCACAGTCAATAAGGCAAAACAACGTACCCAACACACTAGTCACAGGTGACTCATAGATGACTCTATAGTCAGGCACACTGATGTCCCACTCACCAGGCTAAACAAGGAGAAGGTTACTGTCAGCTGCCTGTCGGGTGCCAGGATCTGCCACATAAGCCACGCACTCAGGTCACTCCACAAGTACAAATATGACTCCGTCATTGTCCATGTTGGTGTGAATGACCTGTGATGTAACTCCCTGGACTACATGAAAAGACACATGGAAGAGCTCTCTGATCTGGTAGCCCAGGCAGGTATGACCCTAGCCCTGAGTAGCATTCTGCCATCGCCCAGAATGATACCGCAGTACAAGGACAAAATGATTTACTTCAACAATTGGCTAAGCTTCTGGTGTCATTCAAAGGGGATCCAGTATCTGTCTGCTTGGGATGACATGGTCGACAAACCACGATGCTTTGCCACAGATGGCCTGCACCTGTCGCCCCTGGGATTCTGGATATTGGCTAGGGCTCTTGCCACCCCTATAGTGCCTTTTTTAGGCAAGGTTCAAATGACAAATTCACCACTGTAGCAGGAACAGGTAAGCAAAAACTGAGGGTAATGCTACTCAATGCTGAAAGTCTAAATCTCAAAATGCACTCACTCGAAGCACTCCTTAAAATGGAGAACATTGATATCTGTGCAGTGACTGAGACCTGGTTCAAGGCTCCAGAGAGCACCCCTGCACTACCAGGTTATAACTCATGCCACACTTTTCGGCCATGTAACCTGGACCGAAACACCAAAGGAAGAGGTGTGTCCATATTCATTAAGGATATCCACACCTCCAATCTAGTTGCTCAGCATAATGCATCCGAGGTTATCCAAGTGCAACTAACTCTGGGCAAAACTGCAATGCAAATTATAGCTTGCTACAGATCCCCCACCATGCTCCTGGATTCCTACTCCTCTTTTCTTGATGTACTGGAAAATATTAGGGTTCAACCAAACACCCTAATAATGGGCAACTTCAACTACCCCACCATTAACTGGGAAAACTACTCGTGTAGCAACTCCTTAGCTCAAAGCTTTCTGGAATTCATAAACTCCAATGCCCTGGATCAACTTATCCACACCCCCACCAAGGTCAACAATATCCTAGACCTAGTCATTACCAACATGAGTGACTGGTGTTCCACACCCGAAGTCAACTCCTCGTTGGTCTGATCCGACCATAAGCTAATCACCCGTGATATCCACATCCCGCCCCTGCCCCCACCCCCATTAAGGAAATCATGGTAAAAAAATGTCTCCAAAGCCAACTTGATGCTTCTTAAGACAGAAGTGTTGAACTTCATGGCACCCATGCAGATGGACAATACAGTTATGACTACTGAATCCTACAAAAATGCACTCTATAAGCACTTAAACAAGTGCATGGATCATGCTATCCCAAACAGAACCAAGACGCTATCCTCCAAAAAAAGGAAGCCAATCTGGTGGTCCCCTGCCATAAACAAACTGTACAACAGAAGGAAGAAACTTTTGCAAAAGAGAGTAAAATCCCATGAGTGGAGGAGCTCCCTGGTCAGCCTCAGTAAGAAGCTGAGATCGCTTATAAGACACTCCAAAGCTATCTACGAAAACAAAATTGCCACTAATTCTAAGGACAACCACAAAGCATTCTATAGCTACGTCAAGAATCTCAATGGCAACACCCAGATCTGCTCTGAGTTACAACATAACGGCATGAAAATTACAGAACCAACTGATATTGCCAACATCCTGCCAGATAAGTCCAGTGCTAACTTTACCCCCCCACCACCCCCTAAAGGGCCCATATATATACAGAAAGAATGCAGAGTCCCTGTAATCACAACTACGCAGGTAAAAGCTGCACTCTCTAAAGCCAAAAACACAGCATCCATGGGACCAGACAACATCCCAGGCTGCTTTTTACATGAACTTCAGAATGAACTGGCTCCCCAGTTAAGCACCATGTTCAATAATAGCCTCGCATCAGGCTTTGTGCCCACTGAATGGCGCACAGCAACAGTTATCCCACTGCAGAAAGGGGGAGCCACCACTGATCCTGGGAACTATTGACCTATTAGGCTGACGAGCCTGGTCTGCAAGGCCATGGAACGTATCATCATGGAACTCATTAACAAAGACATTGGTAACCTCCAGACTTTGGATCCCACCCAGTTCGGGTTCGTGAAAGGCAGATCATGCCTCCTGAACCTGATTGACTTCTTTGAGGCAGTCACCAAAGCCGTACATGAGGGTAAGGTGGTTCACACAGCCTATCTTGACCTCGCCAAGGCTTTCGACATCATCCCCCATTCTGGAATTATAGCTAAACTCACTAAACTAGGTGTAAATCCCTACGTCACAAAAAGGGCTGCCAACTGGCTCACTGACAGAACCCACACTGTAAAAGTTGCAGACTCCAAATCTGACCTCAAAGCAGTGACAAATGGAGTACCACAGGGTTCCATCCTGGGACCTCTCCTGTTTGGTATCTACTTCTCTGAAGTACAGGCTAACACAGAAGGCTTCTCTGGCTAATGAAGTTCGCAGATGACTGCAAACTAGGAGCCATAGTCAAGTCCCCAAATGATGTGGACATCCTACAGAAGGGCCTCGCTGAGAGAGATGCCTGGTGTCAGAGCCATGGCCTCAAGCTCAATGCCAAAAAGTGAGGTGTCATCCCCTTTGGCAAAAACTCTGTACCCATGAACTACCACATAGGCAGCGATCTACTTAACACTGAATGTGTGATAAGAGACCTTCAGACCCAGGTAGACATTAGTCTCTCCTTTGATATTCACATCGCCACAGTAGTCAGGAAGTTCTTCTACATGGCACACCTCATCATAAAAGGGTTTTCATCCAGGAAAAAGATGTCATTGTTCCTCTCTACTCGACACTAATTAGACCCATTATAGAGTACAACGGCCCTTTTGGAATGTACCTCACAAGACATCTGCAGCAGCTGGAATGGCCACAGAAGTACCTCACAAGGAGGATTACTGGCCTCAAACAAATGCCCTACACTGATCGTCTCAAAAAGCTCCAGCTTTACTCCATAGCATATTGCCTACTCTGAGGTGATCTCTGCCTAACATATAAAGCTATGTCAAACTCAGAGCTGTTGGACATGCTACAC